>NW_020664409.1:13253758-13411215 GCF_002925995.2 Terrapene triunguis
ACTTCTTCGGATGCATATAAGAAGTGGGTTGTAGCCCACGAAAGCTTATGCTCTAATAAATTTGTTAGTCTCTAAGGTGCCACAAGTACTCCTGTTCTTTTTGTTATTCATTAGTGCAGTCTCAGATGTATATCCATTTCCCCCGCCACCCACACATTTATCCTACCCTACTCCTCCCACATCTCATGCTTCCTTGTTCATCTTTTTTAATGGAGATGTTTTATTTCCCCTTCCTCTTATTAATATTCTTTCTCACTTCCCCTAAAATTATACCAACATGTAGTTTCACCGCCAAACCAGCCATATATTCTCATTTTAAACTTTACAATGTGTATCTACATTTTACAGCATTATGGCAAAAATATTGGTACTGTAGAAGAAATAGAGATATCTTTTTCCAAATAGAGTAAATATATATAAACACACAAACACACACGCTTATATCCATCACCAAATATAGGGCCTGATACTGCAGTTAGATCCTTGTCCCAGCGTGGCACCCCACTTAAGTCAGGCTCCACTTGAATACAAGGGTCCCGCCACACAGATCTGATCTTACAAGCATGTATAAACTTCATTACAATGGGATGACTCAGATGCATGTTTCAATGGAGCTATGCTGAACACAGGATGAAAATCTGGCCTATCACTCAATGTGTAACCAACCTGACTGCCAAAACAATAGAGGAAATGCCTTCCCATCAGCATATCTCCATTTGCTACATTGATTTATCAAAAATGATGTTCTGTTTCCCAGGCTTTTCCTTCAGCTTCCTCTGCAAAACCTTAGACTTAGGTTTCAACACTGTAACCTTTTCCCAAGTCTTCAGTTTTATCATCAAAATATTGTAAACCTTTCTGCAACACTTAAAATTCTCTGCTGGCAGAGAGAGGCTTTAACATCTCTACAAAGAGCTGCTCTCCTCAGTCTCTGCCATTCTAGCAGAAGATGGGCCAGATCTTCACCTGGCCTAAATCAGCACAGTTCCACGGACATCAATAGAGCTTCGCTGATTCATGCCGACGGAGAATCTCACCCAGTGTTTCTAGTTTTGAGTCTAAAGTTGGAACAGGTTGCAGTAATTCTGGTCTGGGCTGCAGACATCTAGCATGGATTGCTGGAAGCAGCTGCTGAGTTCCTGGAAAGTCCTCCAGAGCAGCCACTGCTGGCTTGTGTACGATCATTTAGGAGTGCACATTCCTGCTGAAGTCTAAGACTTTCTGTCTTGGAATCAGTTTTTCTTCTCTCCTTTTTCTGATAAGTTTTCTAGTCAATTTTACTGACATTCATGTGTGACAAAGTAATAATCCCATCACTTATTCTGGTTTAAATAGACATAAAGAGGCTGGGATTGAAGCTGGGCCTGTGGATCTGCCTCCAGAAGCCCCTTTTCAAAGAGAACCATGCACAGTGCTTGAGAGAAACATACCTGGCTACAGCCAGGGCTATCAGTCTTTATCACAAAAACCAAATTCACCCCTGCCTGCGTATGAAACCCCTCCTCCCAAACTATTTACGCTACTGAAAAACACTCTGGATATTTCCACATGATTCTGAGCACTCTGGCTGACTCTCCTGCCAAAGAAGAGACATCTGGCCTAGTTCTGAACTCCAGTTTTACACTGGTATCACTCCACTGACTTCCACAGACCTACTCCTGATTTACACCGGTGTGAGATCAGAATCAGGCACGCATAATCTTGCGCCATAGAACATTTAATGGAGTGGGGAAAGGTCTGTCTGTCTATCTAAATATAAAATAAACAAAACCAACAAGCAATATAAATGAGTTATCAGTAATAACAGTTCCCCTTGAAGTCTCTTTTGACATTAAAGTGTAACACATCCTCATTTTAGGTCAGACAAGCACATTTCACCTCACTAGTAATGCTTGTACAATGGTTCTCTATTATAAAGCGATTCAGTCTGGAGTGGTCATCAATGGATAATCCAGATGCACAGAGGTAAAAGTCTTCAAGTAATTAGTCTATGTTTAAATCTTGGAATGCTTTAGAGCTCTAATTTATTCTCATTTAAGATTGAAAACACCCAATTAATACTAGTGAAGAAATAATCTTTACAGTTGGCTTGTATTTTCCATGAAAATAGTTGATTAGCGAATACTCAAATGTCTGGAAAACATTCAGTAATAGAGTCATCTGCATTTGAAAGTGTGGAGCCAGTTTCAGAACTGCCATCCGGTAGTTCAGTTTTGGAATAGTTTAAGGACAGCAGAAAGTCCATAGTACAGGGTATCCGCCTGGCCTCATATTTCCAATACATGTGGAGAATTTCAATAGACATGGAGAATTTTCAACGAGCTCAGTCACACATACACATTCAAATCCGTGAGGGAAAGGTTTTCAATAGTATATAAATATGACTTGGGGAGGGATAGTTCAATGGCTTGAGCATTGGCCTGCTAAACCCAGGGTTGGGAGTTCAATTTTTGAGGGGATCACTTAGGGATCTGGGGCAAAAATCAGTATTTGGTCCTGCTAGTGAAGGCAGGGGGCTGGACTCAATGACCTTTCGGGGTCCCTTCCAGTTCTATGAGATAGGTATATCTCCATATATTATTATTATTTTTATTTTAATCATTTTAGTTTTGTTTCTAATAAATCTTTTGCACTTTCATATTTCTGCAAGCCTCAGAGGTAACAACAACAACAAAAGCAAGCAACAGCAGCATGTCCTCCCTCTCTGTCTTATACAGTCTCTAGTAGGTGTTATTTATTTGGTATCCATGAATTTCTGCTCTCAACTGGTCAAAGTGGGTCACATTCCACTATCAGTCAGGTTCAACCTCACAGACCTCAAAACGCTTACACAGGGACAGAATTTAGTCCACTGTCCAAACCCTACAAATCTTTAGTCCAAGCTTCCACTAAAGTCCATATTACAGGGGAGGTTTGGCTGAGTAAGAACAGAGCCTGAAATCCTGCCTCCGCCATTCCTATCTGGATATGTTATGGCCAAAATTCTGTGGAACAATCATGGTTCTGCTGCAGGGGGATGAAAAAAAGAGGTTGTGCAGGGGAACTCTGTGGCCCATTTCCTTACATTTTGCTTGGGGGCTGTGTTTTATAACCCAAGGCAAAATTGCAGGATTTGATCCACTGATTATGACCTTCTTGTAGCCTGCAGCATGTTTTTCAAGGTAGTCCGAATACTGGAACTACAAATATGGTGCTCCAGGACTATAAAACTCAAGTGTTTGTATATTCTTTCAGCACCATCTCACTTCACCTAATACTCTTTGGTATTTTAAAAAAATATGATAAGTTTAAAAAAAAAACAACCAACAAACCCACACCACACTAAAAGGCCTTTTCAACCTCAAAGTCTGTCTTTGTCACCTCAGCAGAGCCCCAGGGCAGGCTCTTTGGTCTGCAATTGAAATCAGTTAATTTTGTCAAAGAGATATAGGCCCATGCTTTCCCACTACATGGCTTATTTGCTGATATTTACAATGTTAAGACTGGGCAGCCTTTCCCAGATGCGGAGGACAAGGAGGCCCTGGGGGGTGATCCTTTGTGATAAACCTCCTCTTAGCACAGTAGCTCAGGGAAAACAGCTTCCCCTTTGGTGGCAATACAATTAGAGTCCCTCAGAAAACTCTGAGACAGGAAAGAACAGGAGTTACCCTATCAAGTAGCTCACTGAAGACGACTGATGCTCAAGCTGCCATAAAGCCTTGCAAAGAAAGCAAGCACACAGCGTCTATTACTGTACCAAAGGTCTGACTGAAAAAACACAGTTGTCAAGCAGATGTAGATGAAACAATCAACTATGCTGCATAGAATTCTCCCAAAAGAGACTCCAGTCTTTGACTGTCTATCAACAACTAGATTTCAATGAATGTGGCTATTATGCATTTTAACTGCTAGCTTTGGGCCTGGTCTACTCCCTGTGAAACCAAAGGGAATGTTGACTTAAGCAGGAATAGGAGCAGATCTTTTGCTTTTTAGTAATCTAATAACATTATAGCTTGCTAACTGGTAGCAAAGTTCACTGTTCTTGAAGTCAATTAGACTATTTACGGGTGTAAACTTCCTCATATGCCTAGGTGTTGGCAGGATTGGGCTCTATGTTTGTTAAATCTAACTCCTGCTAGATATAGCAGGGATCTATGTGTTACTTCTTTTATACTCAAGTCAATAGAGAAAAGGGTTCTTTCTGAAACAACTTCTCCAGATACCTTTTGTCAAGACGGGTCAGGCACTACAGTACTGGGACTTTAAGTGGCTCACACGATAATAACTCCTGACCAGCTAACATTGCACAGCTCAATGGTGACACTCTTCAGAAATCTTTTAAACAAATATCATATTCCAAAAATGAGCGCTAGCATCCGAACAAAGCTTTCTCAGGAAAGTCTTTGCTTCTGCAAGCCACAAATTTTCTTTGGCACCAGGCCAGGCTTATAAGCAGACGTAATGTTACTGAAGCTGAAACGCAGCAAGTCCTTCTCCCCAGCTCACCTAAGAAAACTTTAAAAACCCCTTCCTGTTTGAAACACCAATGCCAATATCCATTACTATGGAAGTAAGAGAATGAATAAGATGTAGAAGTGAGACGTGATTTTTTTCCCCATTTAATTGCACAGGGAGTACCAGGGCTGCAGAGTGAAATTGGTATTTAGTTTGAAGAGACGCAGTATGACACAGCCTCAGCGTGCACTTAATGGCCTGGAATGTTTAATGCAAAGGCACACACAATGCAAGTGTTGTTTCCTGAACACTAAAAATACCATAGGATATCCCTACTGCAAATTACTGCCCACTGAGACCTTCTTCTTTTTGGATGCCTGCTCACCCTTGCTGCTGCAAAATACCCTCATTCAGCAGCCCTGGATGTGAATGGGAGTTGAGGACACTCAACCAATCTCAGAAGAGATCTCAACACCTTGAAGAACTGGACTCTTAAAGACCTTGTGTTAATGTTCAAAGAATAAAATCAAAGTTCACCATTAGATTTCACAACACACAGCATCTAAAATGTTAGCACCAATAGGTTGCATGCACTGGACTGGGCGGAATCAGGAAATGATACCTGTTTTTGTCATTTGCAGTTTTGGAGGCTCTCTTTTTGAGAGGCTCCAGGGAGATTCTATTCACAAAGACTGCTATGAACAGTGAAAAGGCAATCTTGCTATCCTGACCATGCGTGGTTTAGTTTAATGGTCTACCACTCAAACTCAGACATTTACGTCCACTAAAGGTCTGACCCTAATGAATTATTTGAGTCCTTTATATTATTTCTCCTATCCATCAGATATCACCTACATCCTAAATGTTAACGACACAGTAGCATGTACACCTTCAACTATCATTAGAAATGAGAAGTGTCTTGACTCAAGCATGGGGCCAGGTTTAGTAAAACTTTCCATGAGGAAAGCTTTTTGTTTTTCCCCCAGAGCTGCTAGACCAGGCCAACAGGGAGGGAGGGAAAGCTCATATCCAGACTGAAGTGTAGACAGTATTACTGGACTTTGTAGACTACCTGCATGTTGTTCTAATGACATCTGGACTACTGGAAATCAGAGAGTGAACTCAGAAATTTTCAAAGGCATAATTGTGGCAGCACCAGACTAAACTTAATGCCTTGAGAGCCAATCACTTTAATCACAAAGCTGAAATGTATGAAAAAGGATACATTTCAGCAAAAGAATAATTCTGTCTGCTACAGTTCCTGTTCAAATAAACTATATCACCAAATCACGTGCACTTCAGAAATATACAGGGATATAAAAAATGAACATATGGTTTAGAGGCAACCGAATTTCATATATACTGTATCGGAGATATATGGACTTGTCAGACATCTAACAGTGCGACAATATAAGCAATTCATGGGAATGACATTAGCAATAGCTCACATTACATCCACGAGTTAAACTTTTACTGCAAAAGTTATTTTTAAAAGAGCCGTGTTTAAAATGAAATGGCTGGGGAGGCTGCAGCTTTCACTAACACTTTACCGGTGGTTTTGCCACTTTTACTTATTATTGGGAGTTTAATGCTCCCAATTTACTTTTTTAGATTAAAAAAAAGAAGCTGAAAAGAGTGCATTCATGGTCAAAGAACGATAAAACTCAGCTGTACCGAGATAATTATGGGGGCAAAAGCCTACTTGTTTTAAAAAGAAGCTGATGATGTGTTTGCAGTAATTGCTGTCAGCCACATACTGAAAAATTCAGACACTTCTTTGTTTATGATGTATATATTCTCGTCACTATGCAGGGAGTTAAACATACACATCCAATAGCATCAAGATCAGAAGCTAACCCTTTATTTAAAAAAACAAACAAACAAAAAAAACGGGGGAGGGGAGGAATTAACTTTCAAAGCAGCACATGAGAGTTCTTAAAATCCATAGCATCTGGAATCAGACCCAAAGGAAAAGTGCTAGGAAACAAATTTAAAAACCAGTGAGGCCAGAATTTTACCCCAAAAGTCTGAGTCCAAACAGTCATGGGCTTTGGGCAAGTTTCGAACTTGAACTTTGTAGCTCAAGCACAACCTTTATTCAAAACATAAATATTGTTTTTGTATTAAAACGTATTTGTTATTGTCTCGGTACTAATTAAAATGAAAGCTGGGAGCAAGAGTATATAATAACTGTCAAAATGTGTTGAGAAGACAGATCACAATGAAATCCCTTTCCTGTTGGTACCAATGTGTTTCCCTCTTGCTTGCAGAGATATCATTACCAATGAATGCTAAGCCATTTCTTTGATGTTTTTAACGTCAGGAAATAATTTCACAATTGAGTGTCATTCTGCTGCAGCTCAAAAAATGTATCAGCCAGCGGGGGTGCCAATCATAACCCTAATGACGTTTCTTGGCATTAAAACACCTAATTGAATTCTCTCTGTCCTTGCAATATGAAGATTTGGGCTCAATTCTTTGTTCCACCCAAGCTACACTCGGCACAGGAATGGGAAGTGGGGGCAGGGAAGATGACTTTAAGCCACCTTTGGCCACCCCTATTCTGATTTTAACCAAGGGCCTGTCCAGTCCACAGACTAAGTTCTACTGAGCTGCTTATGGCCACAAAGGGTTATTGCTAACATCTGAGTAAAGCAATCAAAAATTTGGAAACTTCTCTGAGCCATCTTGGTCAGCAAAACTGAACTGAAAATACCATCAGAATAGACTTTCTTGCGGTATTTTGGCACAAGTTGTGACTCAGACCAGGAAGGAAAAGCATACAAAGTGTAAAATAAACATTAACCGAGCATTCACATCTCAGTACATGAAATAATGTTTGGTTCCAGGGATGGGAAAAAGTTCAGGTCAGTTCTTAATTTCCCCAAAGCAGCTGACTCTTTGGCTAGTTAGTGATAATTCTGCTCTGTTTTGCAAATGGCTGTATAGCTCATTTGTACTCCAGTGGCCTGGTAAGCCAATGATAGCTAACTGTTCCTGGGCCCAGTTCTCCTTCATGTGGCAGTTATCTTGAGCCCTGTGAACAATCTTCTGCCTGGCTTTGTATTGAAGACTCATTGCTGATAAATCAATGATTCTGAAAACACTTAACAGAATAGAATTTGTGTTTAGCTGTCTGTCTGTCTTGTAGGGTTTTCTATAGCTCCTATCACCCTAGTGTCTGAGCTGTTCCCAGGTTAGATCCTCGTGCAATTCATGAAATCTTCTCCTTTCCCCAGTATAGGAGACTCGGCTTGGGACATACCTCTGTCCTTTTAATAAGGCACCTTTCATATCAAAGATACCCATTGACTTTATTGGGCTTTGGATCAGACCCCGAATTCAATACTGCTAAGGGAGAAGCCATTAGGCAATCAGCAATATCTCCCACACACAGTGTCTTGGACATTACCACTTGCATTACTGAATAAGGACTGTGGTCAGGGCATGGAGGGCATCTCCTACTCTTTTTGCAAAGAAATATGGAATTTCATGGATGACCAACAGAGACAGGGATAAAAGCTCATTTTAACTCTTTCATCTGAAGGACAACACCTTAAACAGTACCTCAGCCCTTACTACTGCAGTGTCAGCATTGGAAGTCAGTCAAAGTCTTGTTTGGGATTAAATCTCAGCATCATGTGACACAAAAGTGCTAACTGAGCCAGACACATGTCAATATTAGTAATATATTCACATATAGCCATATGATTTTTCAAGGGGAGTTTCAAGGGTTTTATAAATGTTTTTGAGACAGATATTCATGTACTGAAACAGGCTACCAATCGAATCAGTAGCCCAGGTGGCTACTGTTGGTTTTTGTTTAAAATGAAATTGCCAAAACCAACACTTACTTGCCAAAATAGAAGCCTCCTTGGGTTTTTTCTTTATACCATGTTAGCTGACTATCATTATACCAACACTGAAACATCATATACAGTGCATATATTTATATAAACACACTGACTGCTTTTTTATAAGGACCTCTGTGATGTAGATGGCCTAAGTCTGGACCTATTCCAGACCAAATGAATTAATATTGCTTTGATCCCACAGGCTTTGAACCTGGAAAACTTCTGTTTATTCCAGGTCCAAGATTACTTAAAATGTATTAGAATTAGGGATATATAAATCAAACCAGAAAAAGAAAAGGCAAGTTTGTGAGACTCTGAATCAAATGTCACTTTGTGTAACCAGGGTTGGGTTTTTAATTTGTCCTGTGGTCACATTAGCATGCTGTCTATCTATTTTAGGGTTTTACACTGTCACCCACCACCGTGGTATCTGAGCACCTTCCATATAAAATCAATAGCTATAAAAGATACTATTGGGCTTAATGGAATCACTGTCATGTCTCCTTTTACAGAGTAGGGCCTTTGGTTTTGATTTCTTAGATTTTATTAAATTACTTTTAGGGAGAGGGGGAGTTGGGTGGTGTATTTTGGGTAGGAGGGAAGGAATGCTGTGCATTAAAATTAACTTATTTTTACAGATTTTGTATTGTTTATTCACACAAAGATGTAGAAACAAAGTTTAATTAGCTATAACAGTTTGAAGGAGACATGAGTGAATCAATGTTTAAATTATAAATAGAAGGTGATTTTAATCTATTAACAATAAAGATGAAATTGGCTCCTTATTCCTTGGTCTGACTGGTGTTATGCTTTTCCACCTTCAAAATATTATTACAAAATACATAGTCTACATAATTCTCCAAAAAAAAAAAACCCCACTTGAAGATGCATAAAATACTAATGGGAAATAATGATGATGGTTTGATTTTAACTGCAGCCAAACAAAAGCAAGCAAAAGGGTCTTTTTCCTAGTTAATCAGACCCACTTTGTGATATCTTTACTCCCAGTGGTGAGTACCTACAATTAGTACCTACAGTTGGCTCCAATTACTTCAGTAAAACAATTCATGATGTAATGCACTATTCACTGTAAGCAAAGGTATCACAATCTCAGTGAGTAATATATAACTGGGAAACCAAGAGATGTTGCAGTAACCAAGCTGCCCTTCTGAACTGTGCCTGTAGGTCAAAATTCCATCCTTCTATAATCTGTCTTTGGGTATGAGAAGGTGGCTCTTTACTGAAACAACCTCATAAAAATTATTCGCTACACTTGCAAGCAATGAGACAATTAGGGAAGATGGGGCAACCCTAAAAGGACAGACTTCTACTACTACTTTAACTTCTGATTAACCGTAGTGGGGACTGATAGTGTTCGAGGTGGCACTGGTGAAATGTGAATTTTTTTTTTTAATGTAAAGTGTAATCCATACGTAAACCAAAACATTATTATTGGCACTAGCACATAGAACATAATAAAAATAATAAGCATCAATAAAATTACCACTGGCAGGAAGGGAAGTAAACAGTGTAAATCAGTTGGAAAGAAAGAGATGAGGAGGGAAAGGAGACATAACATTATAGTTGTGAGAAAAGTTTGTCAGTTTCTCAGGTACATTTCTGGGAGTCAGATGTTGATACAATTGGGAGAATTTCCTCTGTCCCTTAAATATGTATATATATCTATTATTTTACTACCACTGCTTTTAGAGAGTGATCCTTAATTTGTGGAAGTAGGGTAACAATAGAGTCATGTATTTTCTTTTACTATTAATAAAAGCAGGGATTGTTTCTCTGTCTCTAGTTCTGTGGCTGGTCCCAGAATGGCTTTAAATAGCATGATACATACTGAAGTATGGATTCTATCACCTGGCTACAGTGATCGGAGATTGCAAAATAACTACTGTGCCAAAGTCATTTACGCTATGTCAGAGAAAATAAGCTTGGGGTGGGGAAATGAAATTCTCTTTTCCAGAACACAGAGCATCAACAGAGTAGCCCTGTGACATCTACTGCAAGCTAGGAGCTGTAGCAGATTCTGAGATTGCTGTGTGCCTCTTCACTGAGGGGGTTCTGGCTAGTGGATCTGTGCATCCCTGCATCCAATATTCCTGAGCCCCAACCATGCCCCTCCAATGGGGAGCAGCAGAGAACCCTTCTGAATGCTGAGGGGGTGTTTCTCCCAGTGGGACTGCACCAATTGCACAGCCTATCAGTGTGGCTCAGAATGAGAGAGTTCTGATATTCCTATACTTCTCTCTTCCAAAGTAATCCTTTTAATTTTTTATTAGTCATAAAATAAATAAATTGTATTAAACAAAAAAGGAAGAGAGGGGATGATGGGTATAATTTGTGGAGGGGTAATGTGGTGCTTTTCTGGAGGCATAGTTACATGACGGCTACTGATATGGATTGAATCTCCAAGATTATTATATGAAGATCTTAGCGGTTAATCTTGTGATCAGTCCCACCCTGGCTAATCTTTGTTTTCTATCAATCTTTCATTTGATTAGGGCTTTTTACTTGTTGTTTATTTCATTTTGGGGGTTGCATCAGCTTTAATCTTGTTTCTCATGGCAGTATGCATGCGGAAAAAATGGACAATGTCTATATGAAGACTAGCCTGTCCTCAGCATAGAAAGAAATGCAATGAAATTGTGTAACAGCCATGTAAAACTTTAATGAACTGTGCTCCTAATTAGGAACATTTCTTCGATTTGTCTGTCATGTAACTGATTAGGATCTCTATTAAGGAAAGATGTTTTCTCAGAACTGAAAAGCAAAATGCTGTTATTCAAGCTCAAAAATACTAATGTTTTTATCCTAATTCAGCAAGTATCATGCAGTTTGAAATCAAATGAATAACTGTCGCCAAAATTATATTAAAAAAGTAAAATTAATTGTCTTTTGTTATAATTTCTCCCTGAAAGACAATCACATTCAGAAGCTCTTTGGTACCAATTAGTTTCAATACAGACATTTCAAAGACATTCCTTTTCCAAATAGCGTAGTATATTATATAAAAATATATTGCTATTGAAAGGGAGCTCACATATTGCATTAAAGTGAAGGTTCAGAATACGACTGGGATACTTAGCGGTAAGTGCTAAATCACAGTTCAGGGAGGTCATATAATCAAATTCCAGATTACCCTCTTTATTATGTTCTGTTAATAAATCTTTGGAAACCGAAGTCTGACAAGTTCATCACAGCATTTTAACATTTGAGTGGTGCGTGTGGGTATATCTCTATAAAATCTTCCAAACTAAAAAAACATTGGCTACAAATCTACAGTAGGAACTAAAGAAAAAAGCCCTAACTGCAGATGCTACCAGACTGAAAAGCCATCAGCTGGAGGACATGCTTCAGTTTTTAATTTGAGTTTTCTCAGCTGAAACAGAGCAGTTTATGATTTAGTTCCAATTATCAGATTTGTGTATCTGAAGTTTCACTGCATTACGAACAGGACAATGTTAAATATGTTTTCACTGCCATTCCACAGGTCACTGGCATAGGCAGAAACCAAGACCATATGGTTAAGATTATTGCAATGTAGCTATTGGTCATGCAGCTAGCTCTACAGTGACTAACAGCATTTAATGCTTAAAAATACACTTTCATTATTGCAAACAAAATTAAGGAACTCTTTCTCAGACAGAGAACATCAGAGCAAAATTCTGCACCATTCCACAAAGCTGTTAATTCGCACTTTCTTCCATCAGAATTGTGAAGGGGGTTAAAAGAACTCACTGATATAGCAATATGGTTGAATGCAAACCTCTACAGCTGTGGAAGACTTACCATCATCCAGGTACAACTGGTCCAATTCCTCAGGTTCTCGCTTGATCATTACAGGAATAGGGGCCAAATTATGATTACTGTCCTCATGCAACTCTGGCAATGACAGTGGTTGGTTTGTTGGAGACTCATTTCTTTGAACCTTCGGCAGTTGGTGCTGCTGTTGACCCATTATGGATGAGTGAGTTGGACTGCAGGACTGCAAATAGGTTGGCTCTTGGGTAACGGATGGAACTGGAGAAGAGGGACTGTTGGGATAGAGTGTTTGTTGGTAACCAAGGGAACAGCTACTGCTCAGATGTTGACTCACCTGCGGCTGCAGCATGATGAGAGATGATTGCTCTGGAGAACTTGGGTGCACAACTATAGACCTTGGCACTTCCTGTACGGTGGGGACACCTCCAGCGGGCTGCTGAAGTCCTAGGTGACTGTGGCCTGGGTTGGTGATGCACTTGTAAGCAGAAGATGAAAGATCATGCAGCTTGGGGCTTGAGTTGGGGGAAGATGACATCACAGTGTTTCTCTGCTGACAGGAAGTGAAGCCAGCCACAAGGCACGAACCAGGATCAGGAGGCATCATGATCTGCTGGCTGTAGTATGGTTTAGAGAGAGGATTTAATCCTTGGGTCATTGGTCCACAGGTTTGAGCAGGCTCATAGTCATCACTGGGTTCTGTTTTTATAATTGGAACTGTTAAGAGAAAAAAAGTTTTAAATAAACATGAGTTGCATATTGGTATGATCAAGTTGGCTTGTGGCTAGGATACCCTTTGCAAAACAAACAACGTCTTGAATAAGACTCTGTGTGTCTTTTGCTTAGTTCTCCCACCCTATAAAAAAAAATGAATGAGTCATCAGCACAAGAAAGTCACAGCTGGTTTTAATATTGAAAAGGACTATTTTCTTTGGACTCTCCTTCAGCACTAATGTGCTATAAAAATCTATTTGCAAATAGCTGTGCTGCAGTAGAAGCCTTGGACCCAAGGGCTCCATGGATTTGTAGTAATCAAAGCAAAAATTTTAACTTGGATGTACTACTGCATTTCTACTGCTACTGATGGCCCATTTGATAAATGTCTGCACATTTGGTAAATTCAAGAATAATAAGGTGGAGATGGGGCTTTCAGAGTTCAACAGAAATAAAATTGCAAAGATAAATGACAATACTGTTATGGACAAGGAGTTTTTGATAATAAGGCTTTTTTTTTTCCGAAAGACCAGGAATCTCATTTATTTTTTCTTTTACATAACTGTGTTTAATCTCTGCTTCTTACTACCCAGCCAATGGGTGTAAAATATTCAACAAGTTGGAGCCAGCTCTCAGAGATCACAAGTTGGATCCAAACTACCAATGCTACCTCCTGGAGAATGTTAGTCCAGACTCTGCATACCAAGAAGAAATCTGCTCCTATTGTGGACAAATTGTTTCCTCCATCCCCTGCCCCAAAGGTGTGCTGAAGAGGCTGTACCTGTCAGTCATGGAGAGAATGCCCCTCTCTGAAACATGAAGGGTGACTGGTATGGAATTTACAACTTCAGCAGACCTTTGACCATGAAAAAAAATCTTGAGCCTCTCTCTAATAAAGGCAATTCAGAGGGGAGAGAGGACTTTGCCTTTCCTGGATATCCAGCAGCACATGCAGTTCACAGGGAAAAGACCCCCACTTCCAAGGTCAGGTGAACTATAAATTAGAAGGGCCAGGTAGGCCTCTATGGCCCAGATTTTTAAAGGTACTTAAGCATTCAGCACTGCAACACATAACTGATTTAGGAGCCTAAATGTCATTTGCAGAAGGGAGTTAGGCACTTCGAGCCTAAATCCTATTGACTATCCGTGGGATTTTGGCTCCAAAATGTCTTAATCCCTTTTGAAAATGAGATTTGAGCTCCTAAATCAGTTAGGCATTGCAATGCTGAGCACAGTAATGCCTAACACCTTTAATAATCTGGGCCTCAATGACTTCAAGGAGTTTGAATAAACATATTTTTTCTAGCCAGACCCAAACTTAAATAAAGAGAGCAGTGATTTTGGATTCATGTGAGGGTTTATCTTCTTGCCCAAATAAAAACCTGCAGAGACTTTCATAGCTCTTAGGCATTGCTGGCAATTTATGGCACTATCACAGGATATCTGTTAGGGTATAAAAATAACTATTCTGCTAGGGTAGAGTAGATACCAATGAAATATCTCCGGGTACCGTGACCTAACAATTCAGTTCCAAGTATATGCATGTGTTTGAGGATTTTGAACCCTTAAAAGAGCTTTTAGTCCATTTAAAATGCGTGCGTATATTAGCTATAGTTAAATTCTTTTAATGCTCTCAGTTTTTACTTCTGGTGAATGCACTCTGCTACCCTTGTTTTACAACCTCCTAGTCCCTTGTTAACTTTGCTCCTTTTATATTGTTTTACACACAGATGCTTGCAACACTTGCTTCAAGATTTCTTGGGCTACTAGTAAAAACATGCTTAAGTACATAATAGGTGCACAAGTGCCATTCAAGATGCATGTATTATGGATAATGGGCTGTTGTCAGATTCCTCCTCCTATTTTCACCTGCTCACATGCTGCATGCTAGTTAGCATGGTTCGGAATGTACTGGTTGCAGGGAAGGAGATTCTAGATTCAAGGACAGCTTTATAAAACCCATATTATACCCTTTATGAAAACTCAGGACCAAAGAAACACACCTCAATAAACAGAGACGCACAGAGACTGTAAGAAAATACCTTTCGCAAGATCCTCATGTGTTTTACATTAGGTTCACTGTACGAGCACAAAGCCTGGCACAGCTGGAAATACGAGGATCACTGAATACTGAATTTTCCCAATATATCAGTTATAGAAACACCTGTGCTAAGAATTTCCAAATAAATCCACTGACAATTCAGTGCTCAATAACCCTTGCAGTATCTCATTCATTTAAAACTATGAGACTGTGAGTATGTCTACACTGCAATTAGACACCTGCAGCTGGCCCATGCCAGATGACCCGGGCTCGTGAGGCTCAGGCTGAGAGGCTGCTTAACTGCAGTGTAGACATTCTGGCTCGGACTGCAGTCCAACTTCTGGGACCTTCCCACCTTGCAGTGTAGACACACCCTATGAATCTTATGGTGTCAATGTTGAAGTGGTGGCACATGGGGCTGGTGGGGGAAGCATTGAGAACACTGATTCTATGACAGTGCTGGGCAACCTGCAGCCCACGGGCCGCATGCGGCCCACCAGGGTAATCTGATTGCGGGCCGCAAGACATTTTGCTGACGTTGACCATCCACAAGCATAGCCCCCCGCAGCTCTCAGTGGCTGCAGTTCGCCGTTCCCGGCCAATGGGATTACCCTGATGGGCCACATGTGGGTTTCCCACCACTGTTCTATTACCTCAGGCTGTTCTTTTTCACACCCTTTGCAGTGCACACCTTTGCTTCCTCACTTAGCAATATGTATATTTCCTTGTTTCTGTCTTCAGCACATTTATAAAGGGGCAGCTCAATCAAGGCCATATTCATTAGCAAAGTAAATGGTGGGGAAAGTTATGTATCGATAAGTCTGGCTTCAGTCCTTAGCTGCACCAAACTTATCACTGCTACAGCTGTGGAGGGTGGCTTTCCACTCTTCTGATCCTGGGCCAGCCTGGGGCTGAAAAGGCCCCCAGAATAATTTAGAGCAGCCTATAGCTGTGACAATTGAAGGTTTGGCCCCCAATATGCCTTCTATGCAGAAGTGTGTGTGGGAGGCTGACTATCCCAGCTTTGCACAACTTGAGGATACCCTTGCATGGGGGGAATCCTTGGCTGCCCTTTTCTGGCTTTCCAGCTGCTTTGCACTGTCTCAGTAGCAGAACAGAGGGAAAGGATTCAGCCCTCAGTGCGGGCCTGATTCACCACTGGTTTACTCCAGCTTTACACTGGTGTAACTCCATTGATTGTGCTGTCAGACAACTGATGTAAAGCAGTTCTGAATCAGCCGACACTGACATGCTAACTTTGTGTTCGGTGGAGTCACACTGGTATACAACTGGAGTAATACAGAGATGGATCAGGCCCCACAATGATGAGTAGGTGTAATCTACAGGATGTGGTGTGGCAGAAGAGTGAGTTTATAGCCAGAAAAGTAACCAATGCGATGATGTAAGAAGGTGAAAAGACAAAGTCTGGGTCCTGCTTAATCTTACACCCCGTTTGTTGCTTTTCTTGCTACAACACCACCTCCTCCTCCTCCATCAGCATGCAAGCTACAGCAACTTACCCCGGCCTACCAATGTCAATTACACCAACTTTTGTGCACCTCTTAATTTATGAGGTCTCCAGGTAAATAGTGGCTACTTGGACATGTACTTGGAGGTTTCTGAACTAATTCAGCTAAATCTTGTCTATTAAATCCCCCAAAGTGTTTTTCCAGTGTAATAGAAAGGTCCCCAGTGTTAAATACTGTTTATCTGCTAATCTCATTACTAATATAGGTATTGTACTGGGAGAGGGGGAAAAAAGCATTAATGTTGAAATTGTTAAAGAATGTGGGCCTGATTCTCCACTGCCTTGCACCTTTTACAGTGTGTAAAATGAGAATAAAAAGTTCTACCAAATCACGACAGTAGCATTTACTCCACTTCTACGGAACTATAAATGTCTTCACCAGGTTCAAGTGTAGAGAATTAGGCCCTGTGGGATCTTTGTTTTCAAGGAATTACCCAGAAGAGCTAGAATCACATTTGTAAAGATGAGTGTGTCTGCAGAAAGGAGCAGATGAAAACCATTACAGTTAGTTTTCTTATCAGACCTTAGTCTCTTTACAGGAATGGATGGCTATATTACTTGACTTGTAGTGTATTTGTGACACTCCATCCAGTATCTGCTTCTCTCCAGCATGTGTAATTCTGTCAAGTGGAATAGCAGAAGCTGGTAATATGCACCAGCTGATACTTTTCAAATGGAGTTTGGAAGAAACCATGGCTCTGACTCTCCACTACCTGACCAGTCCATTAGTGATTTGCATCTGTGCAAAGCTGGTATAAAAGGCTACTGGTCAGAAAGATGGTGTTTTACATTCATTTTGCAAATGACTACACAGGGGACGATCAGGTCCCATATATTTTATGCACATCATCAAAAAATTAATTAAGGGCGGCTTTTCTCCTCTCTGGTCTGTCTCTAGTTTCATCACCATTCACTACTCGATGCTCTGTTTGTGGCATCAGTTTATTATCCTGGAAACCAGGGCATTTCTTTAGACCACAAACAAGTTACAAGTATTTGCTTTGTCACATTATAAGGCTAAGAAGGGCCTCACATACCGGCTAACGGATATCCCCATCCCTACAGTCCTTTCATGACTTTTATCTGGGTCAAGAACACAGCATAGCTCCACAGATGTCTTTGGGTATGTCTACACTGCAGCTGGGAGATGTGATTCCCAGCATGGCACTAGCTCACTTTGAGCTAGCACGCTAAAAATAGCAGTGTGGACATTGTAGCCCTGGTGGAAACCCAGGCTAGCCACCCGAGTTCAAGTCTGCCGACCCCCTGGGTTGGAGCTTAGGCAGGTCGCCCAAGCCACCACCTGTGCCGCTATGTTCACACTGCTATTTTTAGCAGCACACTAGCTCAAGTGGACTAGCGCAAGTCTGTCTACCGATGCTGGGAATCACATCTCCCAGCTGCAGCGTAGAGTCTAGACATACCCAATGGAGCCACACCAGTTTACACCAGCAGCCTGGCCCCTTAAATATCAGCTTGCATTATCAAGACATCTTCTTCTAGCTTAGGGACCAATCCAGTGGGTTCCTTTGTCATGGCTGTGGCAGGTCATCAGCCAACAGGAGAGTAATGGTAAAGCATAATGTATCTGACAACATTTACCTTTATGTCTTATGTTCATGCTAACTTCAAACCTTTAGAAATCTGAGGCCAGATACCGGGCATTAAGTCTCAAATGCACCCTTCAGAAGGCATAATTTGCCATGAAGCTAATTGCTGGGCCTCTGTCATTCAGTTTTTGGACACCTATGACTCTTAGATTGTTTTGCTTCATGTGACATAAGATTCCCCATATTATGTGTGGGGAAAAGCCATGTGATACCAAGAATATGATTAATAGCTCTGGAGTTAATATTTAACAGAAAACAGTATTAACTCAATCTCCTTTACACTATCAGGTCAAATATTTAAAATTGGCTGTCAGCTCAAATGTCTTCTTTAAATGACACCAAGCTGAACGAGACACTGCGATTCTAGCTACAAAACAGTGTTAAAATGACAAACAACAAAAAGCCCTGCAGCTGTTCAGAATCTATCAGCACTATTAGCATGAAGGGGACTATTTTTTAATTTAATACAGCAGTCTCAAATGTCAATAAGCAGGCTGCTTTAGGGCTGCTTTGTGGTGGTGAGATAACACTCTGCACTGCAGACTCTCAGCTTATTACAATGAAAAATTAAAAACTGCATTTGCTCCACTCTGAGACGTACCAATAACAAATTACCACAATGAGATCACGGTTTATAAAAGAGCAAATAACAAACAGGATGCCTGATCCTGCAAAGACTTGTGCATGGGAGTAATTTTACTCACTTGAGTAATCCCAAACCTTTGCAAAGATCAGGTTCTTACTGTGCAAAGGAATGATAAATATATTTGATTTATCATTGTTAATTATTTTAAAATACTTGCTTTTATATAATGCACTAGATTGGTCTACTGATGATCTTGGACAGTCCATAATTTGAAATATTAAAATATGAAAATGTTCAAAGTTCTAAATTAATCTGATAAGCAGCTTAACTGTGCTAATTGTTTTTAAATGGCTTGGTGATATCACCTTAGGCTGCTGGACTTGTGTCATTATGTCATCTCATTTAATGTGAAGCTCTGAGAACCATGTGTTGGCAGCAGCACTGGCTATAATAAATCAAAGCTACCTCCAATTCTTGCTCAGAAAGACTAGCATTTATGACATCATATCAAGTCACTAGGCTTAAGACAATGGCCCTCTGTGTGGGTTTGAATGTGGGAGAAATATTTCAGTGAGTGTTGCAAGCCTGGGTTTAACTGAAACGTTTTTCTGAGAAGGTAAAAAGTTAATATATCAAGCCTTGAAGAAAAATAATAAATCAGGCACATTTACGAGAGGGTTCCTAAAAGCTTTTAAAATGTACATATATGTACACACATATATAGACAATTCTAACAAGTCTGTTTGCTTTTACATTTTAGCAATCCAGATGGGTTTTTTAAAAACCCTTTTATTTTTTGTCATTATTAACACAAATGAACAGAGAAAATATAATCATTTCAGTTATACAGATGTTTATCCTTATTAACTGTAACCTAATCAAGTCACATTTCCACACATGTATTAACAATCCAGACATTTATTGTCCTATATTTATTTTGCCCTTGGTTTGATAGAGCATATCAAACAAAATATCCACCGTTCAAGGTGCAGAATATGATATATTCATCTGGAACCTATCTACAAATTTTGGATACTGTATTAAAAATAGCTACATCATTTTTTCATCACTTACACACACAAAATTCCTTGGGAATAAATGTCTCACCACTAGTGACAATTTAGGCTGGGATTTTCAAAGGAGCATAAAAGAGTTTAGGACGAAATTCTCCTGCAGGTCAAATTGGCAGAGATATTAGGGTAGATTTTTTTTTTCCTTTTTCTGCAGTATGGGGCATGGGACGTTTGCTGGTTTGAACAAGAGTAAATGGTGGCTTCTATGTAACTTGAGGTCTTTATATCAATAATTGAGGACTTCAGTAACTCAGCCAGAGGTTATGGACATATTACAGTAGTGGATAGGTGAGGTTCTGTGGCCTGCAATGTGCAGAAGGTCAGACTAGATAATCATGATGGTACCCTCTGGCCTTAAAGTCTGTGATTGAGATGGGCAGCTAAATGCTATATGTGCCTTTGAAAAGCTCTCTCATCAAGTAGTCTTGATCCAAACAGAACAACCCTCTTACAGAGAACCAGACATCCCTCCAGAAGATACCACACTTGTCATCTCATCTGCTACTGATCTAGAAGTCTCTTAATTCTCACTAATTTAGAAATGGTTATTAATTTGGCCCCACTTTTACTTACCTTTTAAGCATATTTTTGTTACTTCAATACACCCAGGATTTCACCCCAAATTTTGATTTTTAAGCAAAAGTCAGTGCTGGTGAGAATTGACAAATTGTCCACCCTAAAGATTGAAGTCTCCTGCTTTACTACATAACAGCTGCAGAGAGAATGCAAACTACCTCACAATACTCTGTCAGGGTGTCTCAGCCCTCTCATGGAGGGACTAACAGTTCTAGTGATTAAGACGATAGCTCAGTCTACAGGCCCATTCAGTCTTGGACTCTCTGCTGAGATTCTCAACAAAGGTGTGTTTTGAGATGGTGCTTTTTGTGTGTGATGTGGACATGTTCCACTAGGAACTGTATTAATCAATTCATTCCTAATGGTCACCAAACAACTATCAGATTGTAACATCTTGGTGCAAAACTGAACCAGTGCCACAGAAATGAAAGGCACCTGAGCAATCTAGAACCTTTAAGTCGTTTATGAGCAAAGCAGCACCAATACGTAGTCAACCAATCTGTGCTCTTTTAAGAATTGTAGGGATTATGTAAACTGTGGCTTCTTTTTTGCCACTGCTTAGCTGACAACTGGCATAGTGTTGTTAACAAGGGAGAACCCAAAGACATCCCATTAAAAATTCTTCTCTCAGCCAACAGCTATTCACTAAGGAAAGAGGAATGAAAATGCAGAAGCATTCTAGGAACTGAGGGAAGGGAGGGGGGAAAGGAAGAAATCTTTGAAAAAACACATAGGTCATTTAATCTATTTTTATTTTTTCATTTTGAAAAAGATACGTTTTCTGAAGGACTAAGGCTAGGTTTTAAAAACCAACAAAACAAAAAACAGATTGAGTCACCATGGGGGCACAGCACTCATGTGGCAATGTGGCCCATGTACTAAATCCATTTTCCCCTACTGCATTTGTCCTCCCCTGTTTGTAAACACCAGGGCCTAGATGACTACGGCGGTGGTAGTGGTGGGATGGGAATGACAATGCTTTATTATTTATTGGGGCCACAGAGTATGTCTTGAGTAACTTCAGTCATTGACCCAGAGTCCCTGGGATGGCTGAGCTGAGCTTGGAGAAAGACTAGAGGAGGGAGAGGGAAGGGGGAGGGAATGTGAAATAAACCTAGTTTTAAACCATGTTTATTCACCCCTGACTGGGCCAGGCTCTGGCATAAATTACTCTCAGGTATTCAGGGATCACCAGAGCACCCAAACAAGGCCCTCCCCTCTCCTCCCCTCCCCTGCTGTACCCTCTATGTCAGAGGCATGTTGGGGTAGGAGCTACTAGAGCACCTCTATGATGGAGGGATAGAGAAAGGTTGTGTTTTTGCCAGCTTTATGGCTTCTTTACACCATAAGAACAATTTAAAGCAGACTAAACACAGACTAGGATCTGGCCCGCTGGGTCTTCTATGGAGTGATGGGATTAAACCGTCTGAAACAGTACAAAGCCCCGGCGCCCAATTCTCATCTCAGGTATTATTGTGATGGCCACTAATAGAGGAACCTGAAGAGATCTGTCTTGCTTCCACCAGTGTGAATCAGGAATTGTTAATTTACAGGATTCATTTGATTGCTGCCCCCATTTAGGGGAAAGAAATCAGATACCTTTAAAGCTGATTGGTTGCTTTCCCTACTTATGAGTAGCAGTGCTAGAAACATAGGAACATAGGGCTGGAAGGGACCTCAAAAGGTCATCAAAGTCAGCCCCCTGTGCAGAGGAAAGGACCAAGTAAACCTAAGCCATCCCTGACACGTGTCTGTCGAACTTGTTCTTAAAAACTTCCAGTGACAGAGATTCCACAACCTCCCTTGGAAGCCTATTCCAGTGCTTAACTATACTTATAATTAGAAGGATTTTCCTCATATCTAACCTAAATCTCCCTTCCTGCAGATTAAGCCCATTACTTTTGTGCTACCTTAGTGGACATAGAGAATAATTGCTCACAGTCCTCTTTATAACAACCTTTAACATATTTGAAGACTGTAATCGGGTCCCCCCATCCATCTTTTCTCAAAACTAAACATGCCGAGGCTTTTTTTTTTTTTTTAAACCTTTTATCATTTTTGTTGCTCTCCTTTGGACTTTCTCCAATTTCTCCACATCTTTTTTAAAGTGTAACACCTAGAATCGGACACAGTACTCTAACTAAGGCCTCACCAGTACCAAGTAGAGTGGCACAAGTACCTCTCGTGTCATACAGATGACATTCCTGTTAATACACCCCAGAGTGATATTAGCCTTTTTCACAGCTGCATCACATTGTTGATTCAGATTCAGTTTGTGATCCATGATAACACTCAGATCTTTTTCAGCAGTACTGCGACCAAGCCAGTTATTCCCCATTTTGTAGTTGTGCATTTGATTTTTCCTCCTTAAAGTGCTGTACTTTGCACTTGTCTTTACTGAATTTCATCTTGTTAATTTCAAAGCAATTCTCCAATTAGTCAGCATGATTGTCCTGAACATTTCTACAGGTGTGTTTTTAAGGGCTCTGATGTGTGTGTATGTATCGGCATAGTATCCAAATAGACTGAAATCCTGTACCTAGATCATGTCTATAATCTCATTTTGCGTATATTCTCAGACAGCACCATTATCTGATTAGAAAGTACTTTCAGGTAATTCAATTACTAAATGCTTTTCAACTGCTGTTAAACTATTAGGTTGTTCAACACATTCAAATGAAGACAAGATACTACATATTGTAGAGACATGTGCACTCTGTTAAACTGGAGGGATAGCCCAGGGACATCTGATTTGTGTGCTTGTTAAAAATGAAGAGAGAGTATGTATTACATTTCTTTGAATACAGGGGGGAAAAGAGAGTTCTAAGAAACATGATTAATGTCTTATGATAGAAAATAAATCATGCAACTTTGACAAGAGTAAATCAAGTCAAAATATGGTTTTAAAAAACATGTGAAACAAGTTAGAGCTTTCTTTCTATTTTTTTTTTAAACGAAACTTTACTGTTGTCAGATCTTTATGGTCTCCAAATACTTTGCCTTTGCCTGTATGATCCAGTTGCAATCCAAAATAATGTGACTTGAGCACTTGGGATGTTGTTTGAAAGTTCTGAGTTGGAACTAGATGTCTGGTGGGAATAGATTAATTTTAGGTCTGAAATGGGACTTGTTTCATCAAGATTTCTTGCAATCATCTCTTATAGCAAATGTTCCTTTTTGCTGCTTGGAGGAAAGAAGATTTAGCCTACCTAGAAAAGAAAAGCAACACCAATGTCTTTCTTTTAAGGTATTCCTACTGATGTGAAGGTTTGCTCTCCAGTTTCACAGCCTATATGCCAACTTCATTGGTGTTTTCACTGCATAATATTTAGTTGCATGCACTGATGACTAAAGGGAAGTTTGACTATGCACATAAATGTAACACTGGTAAAAGTGACCGGTTTTCATGACACGTCAGTTTGTCAATACATATAAATACTAGGGCTGTCAAAAGATTAACAATTAATTGTGATTAATCACGAGATTAAAAACATAATTGCAATTAATGGCAGTTTTAGTCACTGTTAAACAATAATGGAATACCATTTATTTAAATATTTTTGAATGTTTTCTACATTTTCAAATATATTGATTTCAATTACAACAGAATACAAAGTGCTCACTTTACATTATTTTTTATTACAAATATTTGCACTGTATAAAGATAAACAAAAGAAATAGTATTTTTAATTCACCTGATACAAGTACTGTAGTGCAATCTCTTTATTGTGAATGTGCAGCTTACAAATGTAGAATTTTTTTTACATTACTGCACTCAAAAATAAAACAATGGTCCACTCAGTCCTGCTTCTTGTTTAGCGAATTGTGTTTGCATGGCACTGTTGTAGCCAGCATTGCAAGGTATTTACGTGTCAGATATGCTAAACATTTGTACACCCCTTCATGCTTCAATCACCATTCCAGAGGACATGGTTCCATGCTGATGACAAGTTCTGGTTGATAATGATCCAAAGCAGCACGGACTGACATACGTTCATTTTCATCATCTAAATCAGATGCCACCAGCAGAAGATTGATTTTCTTTTTTGATTGTTCAGGTTCTGTAGTTTCTGCATCGAAGTGTTGCTCTTTTAAGATTTCTGAAAGCATGCTCCACAACTCGTCCCTCTCAGATTTTGGAAGGCATTTCAGATTCTTAAACCTTGGGTCGACTGCTGTAGCTATCTTTAGAAATCTCTCATTGATACCTTCTTTGCATTTTGTCAAATCTGCAATGAAAGTGTTCTTAAATCGAATAACATATGCTGGGTCGTCATCTGAGACTGCCATAACACGAAATATATGGCAGATTGTGGGTAAAACCACAGAGCAAGAGACATACAATTCTCCCCCAAGGAGTTCAGTAAAAATTTAATGAATGTATTATTTTTTTAACAAGTGTCATCACCTGGAATGGTGGCCAAAGCATGAAAGGGCATACGAACGTTTAGCACAGTGGTGAACAACCTGCGGCCCGCATGCAGCCCATCAGGGTAATCTGATTGCAGTTCGTGAGACATTTTGCTGATGTTAAGTGTCTGCAGGCATAACCCCCCGCAGCTCCCAGTGGCCGCGATTCGCTGTTCCCAGCCAATGGGAGCTGCAGGAAGCAGCGGCCAGATGCTAGTTCCCATTGGCTGGGAACGGTGAACCGTGGCCACTGGGAACTCGGGGGGCCATGCCTGCGGACGGTCAACGTCAGCAAAATGTCTCGCGGCCTGCAATCAGATTACCCTGATAGCCCGCATGTGGGCCGCGGGCCACAGGTTTCCCACCACTGGTTTAACATATCTGGCATGTAAATACCTTGCAAACCGGTGACAAAAGTGCCATACAAATGCCTGGCCTGTTCTCACTTTCAGGTGACATTGTAAATAAGAAGCGGGCAGCATTATCTCTGTAAATGTAAACAAATTTGTTTGTTTTAGCGATTGGCTGAACAAGAAATAGGACTGAATGGACTTGTAGGCTCTAAAGTTTTACATTGGGTTTTTTTGAGTGCAGTTATATAACAAAAAAAATCTACATTTGTAAATTGCACTTTCACAATAAAGAGATTGACTACAGTACTTATATGAGGTGAATTGAAAAATACTATTTCTTTTGTTTATCTTTTTTACAGTGCAAATATTTGTAATAAAAATAATATAAAGTGAGCACGGTGCACTTTGTATTCTGTGCTGTAATTGAAATCAATATATTTGAAAATGTAGAAAAACATCCAAAATATTTATAATAAACTTAAATTGGTATTTTATTATTGATTACCAGTGCGATTAAAACAGCAATTAATCGCGATTAATTTTTAAAATCGAGTTAATTTGTTTTGAGTTAATCACTTGAGTTAACTGCGATTAATTGACAGCCCTAATAAATACACAGATGTGGGATTCAGGCACCCTCGTTCTGCAATATGGTAAAATATTACATCAAGAGATTTAAAATTACTCTTGCATCCCTCTCTCTGTCTGCTTTCCCTCCAGGGAGTTGTGAATATTAAAATGTAAATTGTGGGCAGAGTGCCCAAAGAGGCATTAATGTGGGAATAGCCATAATTTATGCATCCTATTGTATATAGGCAGAATTGTACAGCCAGTGTGGGATGTAATCTTCAAGGGGGTTGTTGGTTTAAAGGAATATTTATTGATGGAAGTTGTACATTGAGATTAGAATCACAATCAAACATGCATATTTTTCATCATGTAAACACAGGAATTATTGTTAACTAGTTCATAAGATTCACTTTCTATGCTATAAATATTTATATGCCCTGGGATTTCTGTAAGCCCCTCTCTTATTTAGGTTTTCTCTTCCTTTCTCTCTCTCCAGAGTCTGGTGGCTCTAGACAGACTAACACTCAGAGTGTGCTGTAAATTGCTTTAATGAAGGTTTCTTTGGCCAATCAATGGCTACATTCTAATATACCACCAATACTTTTACTCCTACTCTACCATCAGCACCAAGCAGGCTAATCTGGCTTTACCCCAGCATGTCATTTTTCATCCCTCTTTACAGCATGTTTTGATCTTGGCTATTCTGAGCCGTTTTAGCTCTTACTCAGCCTTCTCCTTCAGAGACTTAGACAGTCCTTCTCCACAGCCTACAAAATACATTTTCTTGTGTATAGTTTATCTGATGCAATCACCAGGACAGCATTCCCTTCAGCATCAACTACAGGGCTAGATTAATTATGCTGATCAGCCACTCCAGGAGAACAAAACCAAATGGTTATGTTATCTAGCCCTTACAATTTGAAACCTCATCTCCTTTATGGAAGTTTTACTTTTTGGCTTTTAAACCAGTTGGAAGAGCCTAATGGTCCAAACCTGATTACACTTACATCTTGAGTATTCACATTGGCGTCACCTGTGTAAGGGTGGCAGATGATAGCCCTTAAAATGCTAAAGTTTAGGGGAGAGCTCAGGAAGCTTCAGTGATAAGGACCACAGGCCAGATTCTGCCATCCTGACTCAGGCTGAACAGTACCTTGAAGTCAGTCGGACTATTTGCTAAGTGAGATACTGCTCAGTGAGAGTTAAGGTGCCAGAATATAGCCCTGAATTCTCAGAATTACCTTTTACACGTGACCAGTAGCACCAAGATGGAGTTTACAGGTCAACTGTAACTCTGGAGTTCAGTGTAGGAAATGAACACCCTTAACCTCAACAGAGAGGTCTCATCATGACATGTTCCTCTGTGATCTTTGCGGGAGGCCATTCAGATCAAGATGGAATGCTGCATACTGAGACCAGTGGGGTCCATAGTCCAAATCTCTTTATTAAAAGCCAGGATGAGCGCAATCGGCAAATGAGGTGAGGCTATTTGACTCCTGGCCAGTGGCTAATGGGATTCTCATTTGGGTGAAGTATGGAAGCCCTTGCACTAGAGCTAAATATACATTGGAGGGGCAGACGGTGGGGAGGACTCCAACAGCATAATATTGGAGAAAAAAGGCTCAAAAGTGAGATTCCACTTCTCCTGCTGCTCTAGAACACACTCAGCTGCTGGAATGTAACAAAAGATTTGATGGCCCAGTTATGATGAATTTATCCACTGTTTAAGTGGAAACAGGAGTCTGACAAAGCCTTGCCTGCTTTTTGTTGTACTGTTAAATGTCAAAAGTAACTTTCAGCCACATAGCAGCCAAAATGAAATAAATTGTAACAGCACATTGTGTAGAAATGAGCAACCATGATTCATATTTTCACCTTAAAAAAAAAAAAGTAAAGAAAAATTCCCTCCAAGCCATTCCACCTTCCTTGTTATTCTGCCCTGATTAGTGCAGACTTTACTGCACACCCTTCAGGAATCTTGCTGCCTATAAAAAGAAGATGGGGGAGAATGCTTGTCAATGCTGACAATATCATTTCTAATATATTTGAGAGTTTGGGCCTAATTCACAGTTATACTAAGCTCCCCTTTGCACAGCTTTGGCAGCAAAAAGTTGATTTACAGTGGACATAAATACAATTTACAACCACCTTCAGGCACATTTACACTGTTGTTTCTTTGGTTTTCTGAGTTGGCCCTGAACTAACTAAAAGTGACTTTCTATGGGGCTGAATTGTGTGGTAGCATAAGCAGCTGTGAGGGTTACTTTCTCTTTCTGCTTTGGTTTATCTGGGTTTAGCTGCCTGTCTGTCATGAGCGCTGGCTGTGTCAGTCAGCAGCTTTCCGAATGGCCTCTGCAAGCCAGGGTCTACAACTCTGCTAGTCTGTCGATCACACACATACAGCCCACGTCACTTTCACCTGTCTTATCTTGCAAATTCATTGAAGAACAGCTCCTCTTTCTAACCTTATGTTACCTGACCTGGTGCATTTTATGACCTTTTTACAACCCCACGACAGGATTTGGCCCAGGTTCCCCATGTAATCCTATGATCAGTTTGCAGACATAGCAAGGATGCATATTTTGCCAACCTCAGATATGAAAGTTCACCAGAAGTTCCAAGTTGAAATGTGTCAGGTGGCTATCAATAAAAGCTGCTTTCTATGTCACATTAAAGCTCACTGCTTTACATCTTCATTTTACTGTTTTCAGCTAATATGACTAATGTAGCATGTTAACTTAGAAAGTGAACTGCTGGCGGAAGAGGTGAGACGAAATGGAGGTGTGACTGCTAAATGTAATCACTAGAAAACTGCTGATTGTACTCCTCGGCAGCATAGTCAGGAGATAATTTTAGAACTAAGGCAGGAAGCTGAGTAGGATGCTGAAAAAAATGTGCAGTGGGCACAGATCACCATTTTCATAAACACACTAAGAACTTTCATCACTTTCATACTGCAAAGCTATGAAACGTTAATAAGATATATCTAGTAACTAAGCACCAGGTTTTCAGAAGAGCGTAGCATTCAAACCTAGCGTTAGATTTTCAAAAGAACTTAGCTCTTATTTAGGCCCCTAAATAAGTGGCCAGATTTTCAAAAGAGGTCAGCACACTGGGTGCTTGTTTAGGTGCTGAAATAGAAGCTGAGGTCTTTTGAAAATTGGCCCACATATGGTGAAGCAAACGTCTCCAAATGTAACCAATATATTAAGCTTTTAAATGAAGATCACGCAGCTTATCACCTGCATTTAACTAAATAATAAAAGTGGTAGGGATAACATTTATAAAGTAATTTATTATTTTAAAATAATTCATTAGAGTTAAAAGCATGAGTGAAACAGAGAACAGGAAATATTTTACCAACAACAATGTACAAAATAATATTTTTGGTGTCATTGTAACAGGTACACCAACTTTTTCAACTTCCTATTAACTTCACCCATGGAACACAAAAATTTTCCTAAAAAACAAACAATGTTTTTTAAATGGGGAAAATTACACTGAATACACAAAATCTTTGCTATTTGCTTAAAATCGTGTGAAAAAACAGTCTCTTCCCTTTCTTTAATGTGATCAAGAGTGGTATTTCCTGTCTCAGACTATGTGATTAGACTTTCAAAATGGTAGCTTTTTGTTTGATTGATCCAGTTTTCTTTATTATGTTTAACAAACCTTAAAACATCTTTTAGTGCTTTAAGATCAACCTATGATCTCAGCTGCACTGGTATAATTTCACTGAAGACAACAGATTTACTTTACACGAGTTTACACTCGTGTATCTGAGGGCATGTCTACACTGCCCCACAGCTTGGACTCCTGAGGTGTGAATAGCAGTGCCACCAAAGTACTGCACCTTAACCCCCTTGTGTGGACACTGTGGGTGTGAACTAAAAGGTTCCTATTTCGCACTAATATAGTCCTATTTGAAGAGGACTACATTAATGCAAACTAGGAACCTTTTAGTTCACACCTGCAGCATCCACACGGAGGAGTTCCAGCACAGCTTTTTGGTGTGCACTGCTCTTTGCACCCTCACAGTCTGAACTGTGGGGCAATGTAGACATGCCCTGGGAGCAGAATTTGGCCTCTATTTTCAGATCTAATTTACAGAGGCAGTTTGGAAGTCCTAGCATTCCCCCATCATAACAACCTTTCCTGGACAAATAAACTCATTGA
Source organism: Terrapene triunguis (assembly GCF_002925995.2). Lineage (NCBI taxonomy): Eukaryota > Metazoa > Chordata > Testudines > Emydidae > Terrapene > Terrapene triunguis. The sequence goes on from NW_020664409.1 coordinate 13,283,455, forward strand.
TTGTTTTCCCTGCTTTGTAAAATAACATGTACATGGCAAAATGTAATGGAAGAGAGAACTTTTGGATGAACTAAAGCAGTATGTGACATCAGCACTCTGCAGACAGCACAGATATCTTAGATGGCACTAAGCCCCTCTTTGTGAGAGACAAAATCCTAAAAAGATCTCCTTGATTTTTAATGTACCTGTTCAAAAGAAATCTGAATAAGCAGACACCTAACTCTAATAGTTAATGAATTTCTTAAAATCTTCTCAACGTTTTCCAAAATTCCACGCAACAGGACAACTTTAAACATCTACATCTGAGACAGGGAACTAGGACTAGAATTTAGGTGTCTAACCTGTTTAAAAATCTGGACCCTAGTCTTATCTAGACCTTCTTAAGAGTAGCACACACATGCTGTATGGAATCTCAAATGGATTTTTAACAGTAGCATACATTTTAAGTGCTTTCCTTCTCCTATAACATCCTTCAGATTAGATACACCTCTACCCCGATATAACGTGACCCGATATAACACGAATTCGAATATAACGCGGTAAAGCAGCGCTATGGTGGGGCGGGGCTGTGTGCTCTGGCGGATCAAAGCAAGTTCGATATAACGCAGTTTCACCCATAACGCGGTAAGATTTTTTGGCTCCCAAGGACAGCGTTATATCGGGGTAGAGGTGTAATTCCCCAAACCCTACTGATTATGCCCACTAATATTCCTATTAACATACATAAATGATTAAACTAATCATATAACAAACTCTCATAAACAAAAACATATCCAATCTTACACAAAATAAAAAATATTTAGCACACATACTAATGGTGTTTCTAGATGAAAATACAATACAAATGCAGAGTTGGCTAATGCTTTTTCACAAGTAACATTACATTCTATACTAATAAAGCCTACGGAGCAAATATTGAAAAAAGGCTACTATGAAGGCTGCCTTTAAAGGGTGGACTGTTGAAGGGTAATTTCATCTTGATTTGCAGAGATTAACGGTCTACACCATTTAACAGTGTGGGGGAATTGGGATATTTTCTGGTATTTGGCCATGAAAAAATGAGCTGTGCGGACTCACCTACGTTAAGAAAATTGCTTATATTCTGTGTGACAGATATGTCCAGTGTATAATGTCAAAAGTTTAAAGCCTGTAGGCTTCAGGGTAAAGCTGATATACAGTAGCTCAGGCCTGAATAATACTGCAGCAATATTTACAAAAAAAGCCAATAGCCAAAAATCAACATCTGAGTAATTTACGTATGATAATAGGAAAGTGAGAGCTGGGATTAGTTACTTTCAGCAGCGGTGGACCCAAGAGACAAAATTCAGAACCAGAACTGGATTTTGAATCCCCCAAGGTTTGAGTCTGTCCGAGCCAGAGTTTTCATACAGACTCACCTCTTTTCAAAAACACAGCTCCACTTCTCTTCCCTCCTCACCTTTGTAAAGCCTCTATTTTATGTACAAGGTTTCCCTTTATGGGATATAGTTTTGTGATGAAGAAACTCATGATCCCGCAAGTAAGCTCCTGTCCTACAAATTGTTTCCATTTATATAGAAAGGAGAATATCCTGCCATGTCTCCACAGCCCAGGAAGTCCTTGACTCCAGGGAAAGCAGAGAGTTCTGCTGTAGAGAGTGCTCTGCACTTTCAGCATGCCATAAAGTTGTACTCTCTGGATGGGGCCATTCACAGGGCTTGTGACTGAGTGAATCCATCACTACCTGGATCCATTGGCTGTTTGCCTCTGTAAAATGGGGAGAAACGCAGGGAATACTTTGGCTCTAAGACTATGGTAGCAGCTGGAGTGACCCTATGGCGTGTGAGCGTGTGTCAGTTCCTTCCCTCTAACCCCACAGAAAGTACCAGCACAAGGCTAGTACCCGGCTGGTACCATATTGTACCTTGCTCTGGGAATGTTTAGCTGAGATGTAAAGTGTAACATGTATCATGTAATTTGTAAAGGATCCTTTGGTTTTCTATAATATCTTGGCAAACTACAAGAAGCTTGTGAATTAAATTAGATAAACCAGTGCAGTTTAAAAAAAGCCTGCATTAAATATAGCATATTTGGAGATAACTGAGTTTGGTGCTAAACTATTAGTCTAATTTTTGCATGTATATACATACATAAGAATAATCAAGATGTCTCATCCTTACCAGTAAAGGACATGATGCAAACAACTACAAGCATCACCAAATACAAAAATTATACTCTTTGAATAATTACAGGTGATTACAAAAATATATTTGTCCTTACTACTTCTGTAGGCATAAGGGAGTTCATAAACAAATCAGCATGTTTCTTAAAATTATTTATATATCAGATTTTTTACTCTCTTACACTGGGTCTACACCTGTCAATCACGGCTGCACTGGTTTGAAGTCCTTGGAGTTACATGGGCATAAAACCAGTATCAGAGTGGCGAATCAGGCCCACAGTGTTTCAAAAAATGACATTGTCGTAAGGGCTCAACATAATAAAGTAGGAAATCATTCTCCAATGCCTGTTTCTTGGGAAGTTATTTATACCAGTGGAAAGAGATTGTAAAGTGCTACCAAATCCGAATGGTAGTGTTTTATACCCACTTTGCACTCATGTACATGACTGCATAGGGTGCAGGGCAATGGAGAATCAGGGCCAGGTAGATGAAAAACAAAGGAATATTGTTTGAAAGAAGGTGTGATAGTGCAACTAGCAGTCAGCAACGGACTTGAGATTTAAATATCTATGGAAGTTATATGGCTAGGTAAGCACTAGCTCTGGCCATCACAACAGATGTTTGTTGCTGAAGGCATCATGTAAGAGAATGATAACTCTTCTGTTTGTCATCTAGAAGAGTTACACAATCTTCGACTATACATAGACATACACACTGCAGGGAAGATTGGCATAATTAGGCTAATTCAACAAAACCTGAGGCAACCATCTCAGTAGAGTCCTTCTATTACATTTAAGGAGTAATCTGCTGCTGTCAAATTCCCTGTTACTTTATGATGCTTTATTCTGAATTAAAGTCATGATAAAAGTCAGGACTGGCCTCAAACTAGAGTTGCGTGAAATTCAACATTTGTATCTGATGGAGTTTCATCTAGAATGTTTGCAGGGTTGTTTTTTCCAAGCCATATCATGCAACTCACATTTTACTTTGTGTAAAATTCCTACAAAATGGCTATGTGAAAAGTATGAATTTAAGCATGTTTTCCTTGCCAACCCATTTCCCTCAACAATTAGATCACTTTCACTTTAAATAAACCTTCCTATCTCACCAAAAAAGGGCTCTCTGAAATTGATCCATTTTAAAGTTTATAACTAAATGTAAATAAACAGGAGTAAATTTACCTTTTTTATGATGAATATTGCGCACACCTCTCTCTTGAATGCACCTAGTATTGGTAGGTTACCATCACTTCACAGCATTTGGCAACATGAGGTTCCAAAACAGCACAGATTACCACACTTGTGAAAATCCCCATACCCCAAACCTTTCATATACATAAAGGATTTTATAAGACACCTTCCAATTTCCCTTCCCATTATGCTTTTCAGCAATGCTCCAGAGTAGGATTCAGCTGGAAATCAATCTTCTGATTTGAATGTTAAGAAAGTCGGGGGACAGAAGGCACTTCAAGAAAATAGCCACACAATCCAATTTCTCTCACGGGAGATCCTGGAATAGTTCCTAAGTGGTACACTCAATACCCTCTTGCATGCAGACTTTGCAAGAGCCAACCGGAAAAGATGAGTGCAATGGGCCTTGTTTTTCTCAAGGGAAAGAAAAATGCTTCTTGAGCCAAGCTGCTCAATAGTGAGTTAGCAATGCCTGCTCCCTCTTACTCCATTGTATGGCCTGTTCTACAGAGGGTCACTGACAGGTCCTTCTGGCCCACCAACTTGACAGACAGCAAAAGGACGCCAGGGACTTCACTTCATCTCTGACCTGGGGCCAGGCACCTGTCCTACAAATAGCATTAACTACTCCACAACCCAATCCTAGGCTAGAACTGGCCTCTCAACTCCATATTCAAGGAGCGTGTGTGTTCAGCACTCACAGTGGCTTGTAAGTAACACTGGGAGGGATTCTCACCTCACTTTGGGCAGGTCTTCAGTACAGGGGGTGGTCGATTTAAGATACGCAAATTCAGCTACGCGAATAGCGTAGCTGAATTCGACGTATCGGAGCCGACTTACCCCGCTGTGAGGACGCGGCAAAATCGACCTCCGCGGCTCCCAGTCGACGGCGCTTACTCCCACCTCCGCTGGTGGAGTAAGAGCGTCGATTCGGGGATCGATTGTCGCGTCCCGACGAGACGCGATAATTCGATCCCCGGGAGATCGATTTCTACCCGCCGATTCAGGCGGGTAGTGTAGACCTAGCCTTTGAGACTCAATTTCCAATCCCAGAAAGGCAGGCAGGTGAAGGATGGGTGGCAGGACAAATCCCATGCCAGCTCCAGGTCAGAGCACAGCACAGTTCGTGGGGTGAGTTCGGAAGCATTGTTCGAATGATATGCTCTCTGGGGTTGGGAAGTTGTCTCTCAAGGAAGCCTGAGAGACAGCTCAGCAATCTTATTTTTTAGTCTTTCTGCTGCCCATGGGCACAGAGGACCTTCTTTCTCCTCATATGCCACATGAGGAGATCTTCTATGTATTGAGCATATATAGGCACAGGCACAATCCAGGGTCCCCCTGTGGCCACAGGCTTCGCAGACAACGAATAATGCTTGTTGTGATTTTGTTCCAACAAGAGAGAGCTCAGAAGTCTCTACCACCAAAAAGGAAACACTTTATTTGGAAGGTGTCTTCCTCAGACAGCAAATTAAGAGACAGCCCAATGGGGCAGCTCACATTTTTTATTTTATAGCAATAATTACAGCCCTGAATTGCTCGAGTGAGCTACAGAATTATTATCAGTTACATTCTATCTTTTTAGCAAATATTCATATCTCTAGTTTCCACTACCTGAGGTTAGAAATATATTGTTACCATTAGCAGGAAGATAGGTGAATAGCTGGTACTGGCTTCTCTTTCGCTTTCCGTTGCAGACATAGAAATTGACCTGAACAGGACTGGTAATTCTCTGATTGCGGAAAGGTGGTATCTCCACCACCAATGAATTCTACAGAAACAAACATTAGACAGTCAGTACATATCTAAGACAGTAGCTCTGCACAATAATACGGGTACATCAACTATGGGAATGTCTCTGCTGAATTCCCAAAGAGAAATATAGTCACTGCATACCAACTGGTAAGCTAGCCTTGGTGGGACTGAAGGTTGTGCCTGCAGCAGGTTTTTTGGGTCCTTTCTGGCTAACACTTCCTGCAGCTCGGCCTAGATATGGGTTTCTTCAGCAATGAGTTTGATTATTGGGGTCAGAAGTGTGAAGGAAGGATAACCAAAGATGTACCACATGTAACATGTTTGTAGATGTTACTTGCCAGGGATTTATACTTTTAGAGGAGTAGTTTCCAGAATGATGAGATCAGAGTTGGGCATTACTGGATGACATTTGTTAATAATGTTTGAGCTGCTCTGATGCCCAGTACGGGTACTATAGAAAGAACAGAAGCTTTAAATGGTGTGATTAGCGCTTACTCTTGGTATCACAAAAAGATTTTCCTTTTTAATATTTCCATGTTCCACAATGAAATATTTTTTATTTAACATATTTCTCCAGCCATGTCAGTTTGGGGGTTGATCTTGTCAGCTCTTCTCACCCCGGAAAGGTTAGGCCTGATCAATGCATGGGTGGGAAATCTCAAAAGGACACCAAGTGCTACATGAAGTGGTGCTGGTGATCCCTTAGACAGCTCTCTTCCCTGAATTACTAGTGGAACAATGTTCCAACAGGGTGCTAAGAACAAACTTAGCTGCTGACGGCATCAGCTTTTAGACCCAAAAGTAAAACTGTGGCTCTATTTTTGATCACCAAAAGACCCCAAGGACTTTTTTGAATGAGTAAGAGTGACTGATAGTGATTAGTATCCTGGCTGGTTTCAGATTCTTTAAACAGTTTGCCTACATTTCCCCTGTAGTTTCCATTGGATAAATTATTCTTCCCTTCTCCTAATAAACTGTTGTGTAGGATTGCTGGACTGGAATAGAGGCCGTGCTTCCCACCTATAAATAGCTGCATTTCAGTGATGGTTTCAGTGATCCAGTCTGTAAAGATGTATGCTTCTCAAACTGTGAAGCTGGTCTCCTAAGGAGCTTCCAAATCTTTCTGGAGAAGGCACAAGGAAGCCAGAGAAAGTGTTGTGTCTGGTGGGTTTTTTTGTTTTTTGGCAAAAGCAGAACCCAGAACTGAATTTCTTTCTTTGCTGAGCTCAAAGTGGAATTGAGCCAGCAAAAAGAAAAAAAGTCACAGGCTGGCCCCATCCAGATATTGAAAATACACATTCCAAATGCATTTATTTTCAGAACGGATTTCATTGAAGGCCTTTTGTCCCCACTCCCATTAAAAGAAAGGTTTCCAAGAAGGAAGCTCTGTCAGGGTTGGGAATGAGTGCCAAAGTCTTGGAAAGCCCACTCTAGAAGAAGAGTGCTAGAGAAATGAAATATATTTTTAATTGCGATGTTACAATATTTAAGGCATACTTACTGGTTTGCACATTTCTTTGTCGGTTTTGGCTTCCATTTCCCACACATGGTGACCATCTAAAAGACAAAAGAAGAAGAAAAATAAATCTAGTTCTGTGCTTTGTTTTCTCCCCTTCAGCCTGAGCCTACAGCTTTTGACACGTTATGAAAATTCTGTGGGGGTGGAGGAAGAAGGAAAATAGCTCTGTTGATGGGTTGCCCAAACTTTGCCCAACCAAGAAGGCACATAAGTAACTTGCCTGGAGCATGGGGTCCCATTTAGTTTGTTTAAAAGGGAGGGAGCATGGTCCAGTGGACAGGTTACTAGGATGGGAGTAAAGAGATTGGGATTAAAATCCACCACTAATATGAGTAACTCACTTCACTGCTCAGTTTCCACATATGTAAAATGGGAATATTGATGCTTGCCTCCCTTTGGAAAGTGTTTTGAAATGTATGAATGATAAATACTATCAGAGCCAAAAGTTAGGATTAAAAAGTTAGGATAAACAGTGTAATGAAGGGTATCAAATTATAGCTGTCCTCATCTTCAATAGGTCCCAGCATGCAATATTCTATTTTGATATGAGCAGCCTGACACAAGCTGTTCAAGTTTCTGCTGCTTAGATCAAGCGGGAATATTGCTGGGAAGTGTAGTGTCTGTGTGTGACACCTCCACATTAAAGATCGATGTACACCAGTGAAGGATCTGCTCCTAGTATATCTGTGGGCCACATTGTTGAATTTTGGGGCTTCATCTGGCTTGCAGGCTGTGCTTTGGCCAGTCCTGTTCTATTAGTTCAATGTGTCCACCTGAGATTAATTTTAAACCATGAGTTTTAGGTTTTCTGGTGATTTCTTTTGGGAAATATTTTTTTTTTTCCAAAAATTCACTGATACAGGAACAAGTGGTCAGTGAGGAGATTTTTTTCTTCAGTGCTTCAAAACTCAACAGCAGAGAAATGAGAAAAATAATACAAAATGTAAGGTTTCCATTCCCTGAACCTAGAAAAGGAAAAATATGTACAAATGGCCACAAACAGATCGCTGTCTAAGTTCAGCAGCAGGGACACTTGTGGTTTAATGCGCATGAGATGTCATTGGAGTGAATGGGAAAATTAAACTTGATGTCATATCTTTTGTATATTTATTGCAGCATTGGGACATGCAAATGCAAATATTAGTTATTTTGAACTTCACCACACAGCTGTTCGCATGTTTTAAAAAACAGCCTCTCTGGAAGGTACCAGTGAATGCACTTTTTCTTCTCTCTTCTCTTTCATGCCAAGGATGGAGGTGATACATTTAAAACTGTCTGATTTATTACAAATGTCTGTAAATAATATTTTTGTGTACAGCACTCCCACTGTGAAAGGAATGCTGTAGTGGAACTGGCTTTTGGTGATTGTTTTTATGTCTAAAATTATTTCTTTTTAACATAAAGAGACACACGGTGTGAACGCTACACACTTTGAGCACAGCTAATTTGGAATGTTTTCTATCAGAACTAATCAGCATATATGCCTTAGTTTCTTCCTCCATTTTAAATCATGCCACCAAATAAAAATTAACAAGAAAAAGAATCTCTGCAGTAGGTATTGCAATAGTAGGGAGAAAGAAGAGAAGAATTAGCTATACCAGCACTCAAATCTTTCTAGCAGTGTCTTTTAGGACTGCCAGGATTAAACAGACCTCGCAGGAGTACTGGGGATAACTTCAGAATTAATCCACCAGATGCTTTTTCTAAATTGACAATAAAAAAACCTGACCACAATCCGTCAAACTGCGACCCGTCTTTTCTCCGTGAAAAAAAAAAAAGTTAAACTGAAGTCGAAATTAACATGATTCTGAAAGTATCAGAATTTTGCCAGCACTACAAACGATTCAGAGTTACAGTGTGCTTAGGAACCTCTGCTTTAGTAGTGTTTTTACCTAAAGAAGTGCAGTCTAGTAGTGAGCATGTGTTAAATTTGCCTTTGTAAGTGGATTACCAAGTTTCAGGTTTTTTTGTTATGTTTAATTTCCACCTTGCAAGATGAATGACTTGATTCAGGATTCTGTTTTTATTTCTTGCCAATATTTTTGTAAAATTCAAAATGGCTCCTTCTACAGCTAATCTTTCAATTATCTCATCCAGTGCTGCCATTATGTGCTTATGAAATTTTTATGATGACAAAGAGTGAGTTTTTTCAGAAACATTTTAAATGATATAATCTAAACTGTTATATATAAAATAATCCCGAGCTGTGTTTATTCTTTGGCTATTATCTAGAAGCTAATAAGAGCACTAGCTTTTGCTCCAATAAGAAATTCTCTTGAGAATGTCCAGACCTTTGCTGTTTAAGGGGGCGGGGGAACAGACGACTCATTAAGAGTTAGTGACATTTCATTTAACCAAAACATAAGGAGGAGAAGTTGTTATGAAGCAGAGACAAAAAAAGTAGACAATTCTTCATGTTACGTCTGGTGAACTGAGAAGGAAATCTCAACGCCCACGGACTGGGATCAACTCCAGGAGGGAAACCTTAGACCACTACGTCAACTTCTCACAGTAAACATGTTTTGCAGGTTTATACAGTTCAGCTGAAATTAAAAAAAAGAAAGAAAGAAAAAAGGAAAGAAAAAAAAAGATGGGAATGGAACAATTTGTGGGGGCTTGAAACATTAGCCTATCTCAGGGAAAAGTATTTTTCTTCCAGTGCCACATATGCCCAGTATCCTACCAAGTATGCAGGACACCGTCTCTTGTCAGAATGTGCCTGAGGAGTGAGGACCGATAAACCACAAAAGTTTCCATTGTAAGTCTGCCACATCTGCATCAGCCTGGCTGACTCACAGCCCAAGGCAACTCCCTGCTTGGCCAAGGGCCAACAAAAGTACACCAGAGCAATTTATACCTTTCCAAAATGCAAATAATTCAAATTACAGACATAACACAAAGCTGAAGCAGACACATTTCAGGCATTCCCGTTAAAGTTTACTCTCTGGAATTACTGTACCCAAATGGGCAGTTGTTATACAAAAAGAGAGAGAGTCTTTTCCAAGCAACTTATTTTATTTATTTATTTACGTTTACAAAGTATTTTTAAAATCTGCTCTCCAAATCAAATGCCTCGTTTCAGAGTGTTTGTTAACATTTTGTTATGGTATATTGAAAGGATAGACGTATGGGAAATCTCTCTCCAAAGCTCACATTTTGCTTCTCTTTTGGATCAAGAGAATGCCTCAGAGTTTTAATTTTTTTGCACGGGGAAGGGAGGCATGCCACAGAGAACACAGAGCAAAGCCCACTGACGTTACTGGAGATTAAATCTTGGCCCCACTCTGGGAGTCTTCAATGAGCTTTGGATCAGGCCTAGTGTGAGGAACCAGCTACACAAATAACAAAAGTTCTATGCAAGCAGGAAACCGTTTGGCTCTTTCTACTCAGGATGGATCTTAGAGTCTGGAAGGGCAATATTAGTGCTGTTTGTCATCATTTACAGCTGGTGATCAGTGTAATTGTCACCTGAAGACACAGGGATTTGTTGGGAAGTCTGACATTTAAAGACTGATAACTGTGATGTGCCGTTATTGATAGCATTTTCTGTTCTGAGTGCGCTTCATCCAGCTCCGCTTTATCACTCTTTTTCAGTCTGTGGTAAGCACCTGGAGTTACTAGTGATGAAAACACGGTACACCTACTTCATTAGTATGGGTTTTTTTGAACTTTTCAATATATAAACACCCATTTAAAATGGAATGGCTCAACAGTGAATGGTTCTTTGTAGTTCACTCCTATCAACTGCTCACTGCAGAGTTAAAGGAAACTGTGCAGATGTCCAGAAGTAAAAATATTCTAAATCATTAGGGAATTCCCTGCAGCATGAGTCACAGAAACGGCTTCCCCACCACACCCAACTAGAAGATTTCCACATAAAAAGGCATTGTAGGCCTGTTTTAACACAGCAGAAGCGCTAAAAGAAGTTGAGTAAACCTCACAGTATCAGTTACTTAGATATATTGTGGTTTGTTAGGCTTCAGTATTTTTCTTCATATGGCCGTAACTTAGAGTCAAAGAGCTATAAAGGCTTCCCAAAGAATTGTTCTGCTGTCTTCTAATCCTTATTGGTGTATGTCAGAAATTATCTTTATATATCTCTAGGACTGTGTTTACTTTCTACACATCAGAAAATTGCTGTTGAATAGCTAGAGGTTTAAGAGATCACAAGAATCAAACCAGCAGTTTAGCTGGAAGATTACATTAACATGAAGATTTTATAGGCACACAAAAATTAAGAGGAGGAACAGCAAGATCAAAGAATATGCATTACCAAAACAAAAAAGAACTAGAAACCAGAAAGCCTATGACATCTGTGTCTGGTGATCACTCCTTTGCCTCCATGAAATGGACATAACAGAAGACGTTGTAGACACTTATATTGTCTTGCTTTACTTGAATAGGTTAAAAATATTCCAGCTTCCCCAATAAGCATGCACTCACTCAAAGACATAGAAAAGAACAGATATTATCTAGGATTTAATTGCCTATACTTTGCCTCCTTCCAGTCTGCAGTTAAGCCGAGCTTGGCTGCAATGGTGAATTGGGCCTGTAGTTTTTACACGGATATATTTTTCAACCAAAGGTTTGGAACTACTTTCTCCTAAAGGAGCCCATTGTTTGCTTAATTGTTGTGAGTTTGCTGTCAATACTGATTTCCTGAACAGCTCAGTTCACCTTATAATATAGGAGATCCACAGCAAACTGTGCAATACTGGGGTCCAAACGGAGACATTGTTTGAGCAGAATATGGCATGACCATATGTTCTGATTTTTGGGTGCCCTACAGACATAGCCTACCCTACCCTTATTCAAGTTAATGTGTATTTCACTGCCATCCAAATCCTTCCGCATTACAGGAGTCACAAGTTTTAGATTTATCTTCTAATCATTCATTCCTTGTTCATGTTATCGCTTGACATGGAGATGATTGATTTGCAGTTATATCCTGAGGGAAGGGTAGGTTTCTATGCTAGAGGAGAGAGTGGATATTAAGTTGGAGTCCTCTCATTCAGACCTGCAATCAACCAGCCTTGTGTTTAGATACCATCAGTTCTCACAAGCTAAGCAGGCTGGGTCAGGTGTGTACTTGGATAAGAAACCTCCAAAGGAAACCTAGTAGGGCTGTCGATTAATCGCAGTTAACTCGTGGGATTAATTAAAAAATTTAATCACGATTAATGGCAGTTTTAATCGTACTGTTAAACAACAGAATACCAACTGAAATTTATTAAATATTTTGGATATTTTTCTACATTTTCATATATATTGTATTCTGTGTTATTGAAATCAAAGTGTATATTATTTTTATTACAAATATTTGCACTGTAAAAATGATAAACAAAAGAAATAATATTTTTCAATTCACCTCATACAAGTATTGTAGTGGAATCTCTTTGTCGTGAAAGTGCAACTTACAAATGTAGATTTTTTTGTTACATAACTGCACTTGAAAACAAAACAAACAATGTAAAACTTCAGCGCCTACAAGTCCACTCAGTCCTACTTGTTGTTCAGCCAATTGGTAGGACAAACAAGTTTGTTCACATTTACAGGAGACAGTGCTGCCCTCTTCTTATTTATAATGTCACCAGAAAGTGAGAACAGGCATTTACACGGCACTTTTGTAGCCAGCAGTGCAAATATTTGTAATAAAAAATAAATATAAAGTGAGCACTGTACACTTTGTATGCTGTGTTGTATTTAAAATCAATATATTTGAAAATGTAGCAAACATCCAAAAATATTTAAATAAATGCTACAGTAACTCCTCATTTAATGTTGTAGTTCTGTTCCTAAAAAATGCGACTTAAAGTGAAACGATGTTAAGTGAATCCGATTTCCCCATAAGAATGAATGTAAATGGGGTGGGGTTAGGTTCCAGGGAAATTTTTTTTTCCAGACAAAAGGCATTATATACATTTTAAACAAGCAATTTAATACAGGTATAAGTTTTAAACAATTTTAAAGAAACAATTTAATACTACAATCATCATTGCTGAGTATGAAGCAATGGGAACATCATTGCTGAGTATGAAGCAATGGGAGGTGCCCACTCCTTACCCCACACAGGCACAGCCCACTGGCACTGCAGGCAATGAGGCAAGCAAGGAGGCTGAAGGTGCTGTAGGCTAGGAGAAGCACATTGTGCAGCAGCAGCTTCCCCTACTGTGCAAGCATCGGGCTGGGGGGCTCAACCCTTGGCCCGCCCACACACCCCCTTCCCTCAAGCCCCCACCCTTAATCCACCTCTTTTCCCCCTTTACTCCGCACGCCACATCCCTGCTCCCTCTGCTGCCTCTTGCCTGCGGCAATCAGCTGGTTTGTGGCGTTCAGGGGAGGGAGGGGGAGCCTGAGCGCTGAGTCCTCGCTCCTCCCCCCTCCCTCCTGAACGCCACGAACCAGCTGATTGCCGCAGGGTAGGAGGCAGGGGAGCAGGGGGAAGGTGCTGATCCGCAGAGTCCGCTGGCGGGCAGGAGGCACTGGGGCGGACATAGGGGAGCTGATGGGGGGCTGCCAGCTGTGGACAAAGCAGGCAGCCAAACAATGTTATAGCGGAGCATTGCACAACTTTAAATGAGCATGTTCTGTAATGGAACAGGGACGTAAGATTGAAACAACGTTAAGCAAGAGGACGTTAAGTGGGGAGTTACTGTATTCTCTTATTGTTTAACAAGGCGATTAATTGCATGATTAATTGCAATTCATTTTTTTAATCGCTTGAAAGCCCTAAAACCTAGTAACTGTAGGAGATGATGCTGATGATTCAGAAGGTGGCACTCTTCTCTCCAAGTCAGTACTGAACAAATGCTCCCCACTTACTGTCTTACACACACCGCTAAACAGTTGCTTTATCTCACACCACAAGTGGCTGTATTTCAAGGCTCAGAAATTCATAGCTTCTAAGGTCAGAAGGTAACATTATGATCATCTAGTTTGACCTGATGCATGACACAGGCCACAGAACCTAACCCAATGATTCCTCCAGTGAAGGGAATCATTCTTCCCTGTACATAACCAAATACTGCTGGGCTCAATAACTTGTAGGTGAAGTTGATCACTCTGTACAGACTGTGTATCAGTCTACATTTGTAAAGAGCCTTATGATGGGGTGTGCGCTAGCAAATACAAAACAGAAATATTAACAGCACTGGCTAAGTAGCTGTTTGTCTCTGAAAGGGGAAACATTGTTTAGAGCAACACAGGAGAATGCCTGTTGTGTATACAATAAGGGCCTTTCTTTCAACTTCCCCAACACCACTCGGCTTCTTAGATCTCCACTAATAGGGACTAAGTAGGAAGTTTGACAAATCCCTCCTTCCCCCTACCATCTATGTAAATAAAAGGGTGTAGGGTTTGACTAGAGCCAACTTCAGAACAGCTCCATCCTCTGCATGCAATCAGCTCCTCTCCCCAGGCTGGCAGCATCTCCTGCCTGTGCCTACCTCGGTCTCTCCCTCCCCTCCTCTTCCTGCTGTGGGCTCAGTCTCTGTTCTGACACTCTTATCTGCCAGTGCGTCTCTCAGCCATCGTTCTGATTTTCTCCTCTGGTTATATTGTTTTCACCATTGGCTCTTCCCACTCCCTCTGTCAAAAGGGCACCCAGCTACACGCTCCCTCCTTCCACCTTTTCCTCTTCCCTGCCAGAGAAACCCCTCCAGACAGCAATTCCCTCCAGCCATTTTGCTCCCCATGACAAGAAAGAACCCTTTCATCTGCTCCATTTCCCCTTTCTGTCTGAAACTCCCCCCAACCTGTTGCCTTTTCCCAGAGATGTCAGTGCCTACTGGGGGAGAACGGCTCTAGGAGAGCAAAGAATAAGAAGGTCTTCTGATAAGTATCTGCACTTCTGGATGCCGAATTCAAACCCATCATTACAGGTTCACCCATAACTGGAATATATTTATTTTTATGACGATGATGGGCTTTTGGGTGTATTTGTATAGACACTTTTGCAATGTAAGGCTGAGTTTTGTGTTCCTACTCATATATATTTTTTGCAGATTTGAGCTGAGTTTTATATTCAAACGTACACACACTCTCTGATGTAAATGCTAGTTATTTTTTCTTTCAAAGTTCTGTTTAAATAAAAAAAGCTCAATTGAACAACAACAACAACAACAAAATGTTGTCGAGAAGCCATGTAATAAAAATCAGATAAGAGCCTGCATCTTCTATGTATCACAGCATGTGTAGGCACCCGCCATCTGAAAGTCAGACTCCATTACATTTTCTCAGATTGGGAGTTTCTCAAAGTTTCTCAAACTGAGACACCCCCAAAGCAATAGCATCACATTTACCTCTGAGTACAAAGCACTTTGCAGTGTCTATAAGATGTATCTTCTTATCTAACTTTTTTACATGGTTTCTAGCAAACTGCATTATTTTGGGTTCAACTAAGCCTTTGAAATTAACTATATTTTGAGACTGATCATTTAAATAAGTTTCTTTGCTAAAATTGACTGCAGAAACAGAATTTGGAGTTCTACATCTGTTGTCTCTCAATGATTCTAGATCAAATATACTCCATTTACAAGTAAAATCGTCGTTTTTTCCTCCTCTTAATTCTCAGCCCTGAAAACTCCTTCTGGAACATGAAATTAAAGCTAAGCAGTTTCGTTTCCACACATTATCAACAGTAGTAATGAATGGTTCTTCAGACCAAATTCTGCTCGTAGGTCTATCCATATAACGCCTCCATCTTCAAATTATACTCTCTCCCATACAATCCTGAGCCAACACCCTCAGCTTAATCCTGCATCTCATCCTGTCTCTCAAACTTCTCTAATGCATGTTTTACAGTCAACAAACTTATCACCACCAAAACTGAACTCCAGATCTTCCCTTCCAAGAACCACTCCTTTCCTTCCACGCCTCTGTCATCATTGACAGCTCCACCCTTTGCTCCCTAAGCACTTGGGCCTGTAACCCAGGAGTCATCTTCAACTTCTCCTTCTCTCTTGTCTGGCGCAGCCAAGTTGAGCCCAAATCTGGCCACCTCTCATCCAGGCTCGCATCCTCTCCCATCATGACTGTTGCAACCTCCTCTCCAGCCTCCCCCATACCCACATCACTCTCGGATCTAGTCAAAATAATAAGTACATCTTCCTTGCATGTCAATCTGAGTTTGCCACTCCTCAATCCTTTTGAATCCCTCCACTGGTTCCCTCTACTCCAAAAACATCCAGCTCAAGCTTAATGCCCTTGATACTCCCTCCCTACTTAGTCTGCCCTTGTCTCTTATGTCATCCTCTGCAGCACTCCTCTCCGCAAATGATGCAAGCCTTGACAGAGCCCCTTATTCTCCCTTAACTATCTTTATACTCTCTCCTTTGCTGTTCTTTATACATGGAATGCTCTCCTTGAACTGACCCACTATCCTCTCCTCCTTCTCTCTCCACTTCTACCATGCCACCTACAAGAAATTAACCTACTAATAAGAGATACAACTGCAAATGCAAGGCACAAATCTGTGTAGAAAGGAGCAAGTTGATAGTCATTTTTCAATCATGTTATCATCCTTCCTAGGCTGGTGTCCCATCACCTCTTGTCTGTTCATTAGCTCCAATCCCCCAAGGGTCAGAGTTAAATCTGTGTGCTTAGGTGGCACTCCCTCCCAGCCGATCAGGTTTGTTTGCAGAGTAGCAGGGAGTGGGGGAAAGGAGGGAAGAGGAAGGAGCCCTCTTGCCAGCTCCACACAGATGTAACCTAAAATTCACAAGAATGCTCAAACAACTGTCTGGCAACTGGACTCGTGGTCTCTGGGTCACTATCTTATTTGAAGGAATGTTGGCAAGTCAGTCCAGCCGACCATAGATACCGCCAGAGAACCTGCCCCTACTCAGTTCAGTCAACTTCTGCACATCTGAATTTGCCATTACATCCTGGTTAAACCTCATTGAAAATGTGATTGAAAATACCACACATTTTCTAAGAGGCATTTCTATAGAACCACACTCTGAGCTTTACTATTGGGATCTACAGTTCTTTAGCTCACTAGACCTTTACTTATCTCTGTGGATGGGGTGTGCATCAAATATCATCGGTAACATTAAAGTGATGCACTATATACATTAATATAGTATTTAAGGATCAGATTGTACAAAGCTGAAGTCTGAGATCTGCACACAAATAACACCATTGCATGCACAAAACAGATGCTTTATCCCTCAAATGGCTAGGTAGCTCACTCAATTTTCATCTTCATGTGCAATTGCAGTAGCATGCAACTATAGGCACGCTTGCCTGCGTATCTTTTGCCTCCCTTTAAAAAAAAATAAAATACCTGTCCTTAGTCCACAGTAAATGCTTGTACTTGACCAAAGGCACTTAACGAATACTACTCTTAACTGTGACAGAGGCACCCTAATGAGGCTTGGTGATGATACCATCTCATGTGTACAGATGCTGTCCCATTTTATCTTTACCATTCCTTAGGCTAAAAAGCCAGGGAAATCTGAAACATGCTGACATTTCCTACAAGCTACCTCATAGCTACTGTATAGACATGAAAAGATTCAGCCATCTAATTACCCCATTATTTGATGACACTATCAGCCCAAGGATATCTGTTTCTGGTCAATGGCCAGAAACCTCCTAGGCTACCAATAGATCTCTAGGAACAAGGTACAAGTGACCTTCACATGAGCTCTGTGCTCCCAACTATATGCCTCTCAAGTTTCTAGTCTATCTCACTGCACATGAGCCAGTACATAAACTCTTAGTACTAAGTGGAATGTGTGTGCTGACCTCTGATAAACTGGCGGACAAAGACAAAATTATGTAGCATTTGCTCATCTATAAGGACATTATGCCACTTTCTTATTTATTATATGAGCTACAGTTTGATTACCAGTGTGTAACATTACCCTTTTTTTTGGCTAGTTGCCCCCCAAACTGTGACTGCTACTGGCAATAGAAAGAGCAATGGAAAGATCTCTGAGAATGTAAGATCTTTTACCGAATGGAGCTCTGCCAAAATGCTGGTCACCAGTCTCCACGTCACATCTCGTCAAAACAGACTCAAGCCGTGAGCTTTCCAGTGCATCAGAGAAAAATGAAAAGCCCACATGATTCCTCAGAACTGTCCATTACACGCAAAGGTGCTTCAGGAGCATATCAGTTATCAGATGTTTTGTAAACAACATGACCTCATGCGACAACACTGCATTTGAATGCCTGCTGTATGAAAAAGCTTTTGCTTGGGCAATATTCAGCAGGCAAAGCTGAGATTTCCCAACAGTTTTCTATGCTTTTAGACAGAAGTTTTACCTTACAGCAGCAGCACATTGGTTCTATTCTTTGCTAGAGATCATGAAAATTGCAAAACAATCTGCAAGATGTTTGTTCACATTTCTAAATGAATGCGCGTTGGCTGTAGTCCCTTCCCTTTTGTGTTTGCTGGCGGTGAACATTCACTAGATCAGGTTTTACTAGCACAAAAGTTTATAATGGGTGAATTTAAGCTTGCCTGGTGAAATACTTGCTGAAAGCAAATTTAAAATGTGCTTTCTCTGAGCATATGTACCTGAAACCTGATTTTCGTTAACTATCTTAAGTCTTTTCTATAGTACCTGTTACTTGAGCCGAGCAAAAATTTTTGGGTGAATAGTAAATTTACCAGTAACTGCATTTTTGGGGGCATCAAAACCACTAGTGAATTTAGGTCAAATTTGGCAAACAGTTTTGGGGAAAAAATTGAAATGTCTAAATGTTTTGTTTTGACATTTTGAAATGAACTCTTTTGATATTTCATTTTAAATCAAACATTTTGTGTAGAAAATGCCATTTCAAATCAACATTCCAAGCATTTCACTTGACCCAAACAAAATTTTGTTCCATCAAGAAAAAAAAAAATCTGTTTCAGTTGGAAATAAACAGAATTTTCCCCCATATTTTTTAATTCAGCACCAAACCAAATAAATAATTTTAAAAAAATCAGCTATTTGCTTGGCTCTATCCCTTACCATGGCATCTAACTGTATAGATTTTAAGAGCTATACCTGCCCTATCAAGGAAGAGAAACAATCACAGCTAAGCAACTCAGCAAATGTTTGAAATAGCAAGTGACGGAATAAATGATATTTACAAAAAGCTTTGTTTAATAGCTTCTAATAATGACTAAATCTGAGAAAATCCTGTTCTGTTTGAGATCATTCCAGAAACAGAAAAAAAGATGACATTCTTTGGAGACTATAATATGCTCAAAGCTGACTGTCCTTAGATATTATGCCTAATGAAGGCTTCATAGACTTTAGGCATAATATCTAAGGACAGTCAGCTTTGTAGCTGGGTCTCAAAATATATAGGTGCTAGTAATCACTGCTGATTTGATGTTTGAGTAATTAACAACATGTTCAAAACCACTGAAGTCATCCAGAGAAACAGCAATACTACTATCTTGTGAAATTTACTAATATCCATGAGAAATGCTTGGGCACTTACATTTGTCATGGGAAGTACAAATGTATATCCTTGTCCATAAAGAGACACCTCTATAAATTAAAGGAAAAAAACAGAACTTTGGTTTGAATTTATTTTAAAAAACCAGTTCTGTGATGATCTTGGTCATTGAACTCCTACCTTTCAGATTTTTAACTCTCTTACCTCCTGATCTGGTCATTAAGCATAGAACCAAATGAGTGTGTATGGGGCTTAAAATGAATTAGTGGAATTCTGCCTTACTAAAAAAGATACGGAATACACACGTAAGTCTGGAGAATCTGAAAAAGTCCTGCCAGTAATTAGCATTTCAGTCCCTAGTCTCTGCTGTCCTTTGGTGCTATGGATTGTGGTTCTGTTCCTGGCCGGTTACCCTATGAAACTTTTTGTGAGCTATTCTGAGGAGAAACTGTTATTTTACTGTCACAATAATTATATACTCAGTTTTGTGGGTCATCCTCCATAATAATATTGCTGTAAGGTAATCAGCAGCATGGTCTCCAATATGGTGATTTCTGGGGTTGGTACAGGACTGTCTTTGTGTTTCTTTGCCTTCTACAGCTTGCAAATTAATGCTGCTACTTAAAAACTAGTTTTGAAAAACAAATTACTCAGCATCATCCCCTGTAACATTAGAACAGAACCTATGTTCTTTGGAGTCACTGTGTCAGAAAGGAAATATTTTGTCATTTCTAAGCCCAGTGTACTTCCTCAGAAAGCAAATATGTTTCTAATTGTATCAAATTATGTAAATAAAATGCATGCCTTTTCTTCATGTGTAAATGCCTGTATACAAATATGAAGGTGTTTTGTGCTTACATGCTGCAAGTGTCTAACCAAAATTGTTGAGCCTCTAACGTCTGAAGATGATGATAAAATAAATAAGTAAATAAACCAGGCTTTTATACTGTGTCTAACGTCCAGCAGCAAAAATTGAGACACCCAGAATCACTTGTCATTTTTGAAAATCTGGGTTTTTTCTGTTTCAAGCAGAAACCAGAAACTTTAAATGGAGAGGTAAACTGAAAATGCAGAACATACGTAAGAGTAATGGGTAATGAACAAAGTCATTGTGGGACCCACTGATGTCAGGGAATTCTGAATTTAAAAGGTCAAACCTCTTAAGCATAGCTGGCATTCACATTTTTACTACTACTGTGGCTGAGTTTCTTGGATGTACATTTTATATTGACTTTCATCACTGGAAAATATGGTCTGATGTGCAAGCAATAAAGGATTGACCAAAATCCTTTGAAATAAGGACTTATTTCAGTACTTGAACTTTTTTATGATAGTATAAAAGGTCTGAGCATATTATAGTGCGCTTCTGAAGAGACGCATTATTTATCTTGTAAGAGCTGCCTTGATGCTGTGCTGTATTACAAAGAAATTCTACTTTTAAACAAGCCCTTTGTCATACAACTAATCCCCTCAACTAACCACTTTCCTCTCCACAAGAGATGCAGCATCTTATAGGCTGTGTTAGTATTTCACATGGTTTCAAACACTTCTTTGCTGAAAAATAGTAATTAAGGGGTTAACTGAAAACACGACTTTGCTGCCTCCCCAGTTCAAGAACCGACTTGATCATTCTTCAGGGATTCCCTTTTGTATGAGTCATTGTTAAGATAGACAGACTCCCCACGCAAAGAGGCCAGGATAATGCCATTCCTCAGGAGATTACAACAGCTGAGGGTTAGCCCTTAAAGACAGAAAACTCAGAACTCATGCATGGGAAAACATTCAGTGGACTACAATGCACTCAGCAGACATAAAGAAATCGTTCAGACAAAAATCCCATCCTGCATTCACCAATTAAACATGCAGAATATCACGATCTTATTCACATTACATCTACACCCTAGCCTAGGGATTTTGCCTGAGTAGGGAATACTGAATGGAACCCACGTAGCATAATGTAAAATTATATATAACTGTTACATTCTTTTTTTTTATGATTGTAATTTTTCACAAGGTCTATTACATTTGTAATAGCTGAAATCCTAGAGTTAACTGCTACCCAGTAGAAATGTGATCAACATTTAGATTTAACAACAACAACAACAACAAACAAGTGAGTAATATATCTAGTAATCTTCACAAAAATTAGTAACCTAAATTTCTAAGTGCGGGAGGGGGGAAGGGTGTGGAAGGGGAGAGAGAGAGAGACTGACTACACTGGAGCTCCATTTCCTGCCCTACTTTTATTTAAAAGTATAATTGCTAGATGATCCCATCAGGAGAATGAACGGTAATTGAAATTATTGTTTAATAATTTAATCAATTTAGTGATTTTGCTGAAGAACAATTAGGAAAAGCCCGTCAGTGAGACAATGGTGCATCATTCTCAGTTGTTTTAAATGTCATGTTACATTAGGTGATGCAGCAAATGAGGAACCGAGCCGAGGAAACAAGAGGAAAAATAAGTTAAGTAGACAACATATTTAGCTTCACTTTCTGAATGTAGCCATGATTTTGTCTAAGGGATTAATGATTTTACAGTGGAAGGCAGATGGTCTTCTTGCTACCTCTTATGGGATCTTGGATCTCAAGGAGGTTGTGTCACTAGGAAGGCCTGCAATATCGGTTGTAGAGACTTGGGTTCAGTCCTACGAAGTGTTGAGTGCCTCTGATTCCCGTTAACTTTTATCGGTGTTCAAGGTCCTGCTCAGCGCCTTGTAAGGTTGAACCATTTGAATGTACCAAACAAGGCTTTCATCATACGGGTACAACAAACCTACCCAGATTACTTAAACTGGACTATGATTTCAGCCTCAGTTATACACCAGACTGGACTCTCTAGTAGAAACAGATGGAATACTTACCATTGATTGCAAAGTAGCTCCTGATTCATTAGACAATTTGGGGGCAGGGAGGGATTCTTCTGATGTTATCCACATGCAGAGGGAACCCTTAGCATATGGATCTCCCCCTACCCACCATACCATGTGCCCCAGGACTCTTCCTGTGGGTTTTTCTATGTGAGGCGGAAGAACTCTATTATTTACTTCCACTTCAGCATACACATCCACATAGTCATTATTTATATTAAATACTTTGTACTGTGCTCACCTGTACATTGTTTGATTTCTTATTACATTTTTTTTAAAATCCTAAAAAATTACATTTACAGTAGAACCTCAGAGTTACAAACACCAGAGTTACAAACAGATCAGTCAATCACAGACCTCATTTGGAACAGGAAGTATGCAATCAGGCAGCAGCAGAGACAAAAAGAAAAAAAAATACAGTACAGTTCTGTGATAAATGTAAACTACTAAAAAAATAAAGGGAAAGCTTAAAAAAAAGGGTTGAGAAGGTAAGGAAACTGTTTCTGTGCTTGTTACATTTAAATTAAGATGGTTAAAAGCAGCATTTTTCTTCTGCACAGTAAAGTTTCAAAACTGTACTAAGTCAATGTTCAGTTGTAAACTTTTGAAAGAACAACCATAATGTTTTGTTCAGAATTACGAACATTTCAGAGTTACGAACAACCTCCATTCCAGAGGTGTTCGTAGCTCTGAAGTTCTACTTCATGCATGATGCATCTGAAGAAGTGAGTTGTAGCCCACGAAAGCTTATGTTGAAATACATTTGTTAGTCTCTAAGGCTTGGTCTACACTTACCCCCCAAGTCGAAGTAAGGTACGCAAATTCAGCTACGTGAATAACGTAGCTGAATTCGACATACCTTACTTCGAACTTACCGCGGTTCAGACGCGGTCCACACGCGGCAGGCAGGCTCCCCGTCGACTCCGCGGTACTCCTCTCGTTGAGCTGGAGTACCACAGTCGACGGCGAGCACTTCCTGGTTCGATTTATCGCGTCCAGACCAGACGCGATAAATCGAACCCGGAACTTCGATTGCCAGCCGTCGAACTACCCGGTAAGTGTAGACCAGCCCTAAGGTGCCACAAGTACTCCTGTTCTTTTTGCGGATACAGACTAACACGGCTGCTACTTTGTAACCTGAAGTTCTACTGTATTTTGGATCTGATCTTGCATTCCAGGAGCATTCAAAGCTCCCCTTGACTGCAACAGGATTTTTGTTTGAGTAAGAACTGTAGGATTGGGCCTTTATTTGGATCCCTGCAGCTGAAAGCTGCATACTGCAAATTTTGGTTTTGGCATGTAATATTGCAAAAGGGGATAGCTTTATATACCCAGGCGATGTTACCTGCAGATGACTGGATAGCTTCATATTCAGAGGTACCCTTTAAGGATGACCTTTCAAATTTTTTTCCAATGCAGTGAGAAAGTAAAGCAGAAAAAACATGCATCAAAGAGGGCAGCCTTTAAGGCAGTTTCCTTCCTGTAATGAGTCCAATCTAGGTTTTCATTTTTGAAATGTCATCCTAACCCATTTTCATACATGGAGGACTAAACAGAAATGAAACAATCTTTTCTTCCCTCTTCCCAATTCACACAAACTCTGGAACTTATAGTTTTAAGTTGTAATTCTTCCACTTTCTAAAAAATGGACAGATATTTGCGTTACTGCTTAGGCATATCTGGCCAGATCCTCAGCAGGTGTGAAAACAATGTAGTTCCACTGAAGTCAAAAGTTGCCCTTTGAAGTCAATGGAGCCAATTTGCACCAACAGAGAATCTGAGCCATTCACGTTAATGGAGCTATTCCTAGGTATAGTTTTGATTACCTAAACTATGCCAAATCAGAACCCCATTGTGAAATTTCAGACAGGCTCTTTGGGTTTCTTTGAGTGGGTCAAGTGCTGAAGGGACCACTCTGAAATAAACTCACATCTACTTTGATTTGTTAACGAGATTTGTTAAGGAGATTCCCTGACTCAGCACAAACACATGCCTCCCACAGACATACCATTGATAATAGTCACACAGCAGGGAAGTGCAGTCTTACTGGAACTTAATGAATGGTGAGGGTTAAACAGACAGACTGTCAAAGCCTGCACTTGAACGGCTGTGAGATGCTAAGTGTTTGAGGAGCTCAGAAGACAGCTTACAGTTCAGGGGGTTGCAGCAGGCAGCCGTGGAATGTATGGTTTGTGCCAGCACCAGGGAAACCCTTTCCAAAACAAGAATACTCCTCCTCTGTAATTATCTCCTTTCAGAGCCTGCCTTTTACTCACAGCTCCACTCTAACCATCATCTCATCAGAAATAAAATACCATATTTTGCATTAACATTACATGAACTACAATCCTTACAGATGCTTTAACCTGAAACTTCAAATAGGGCCTAATCCCATAAGGTACTGAGTGCCCTCAATGCCCATTGAGGGTGAGTTGGGACACTCAGGATGCTAGAATATCAGTCACAGTAACGATAAACTTGATGAATAAAAGTGTGTGTGGGAGAGACACCTTGGTTCTTAATGGCAAAAAATAAAATTGTTCCTTTGAAATGAATGAACCTGCACTGGACAGGCTTTTGACAATGTTAATCCTCTTAAACCAACACCTAATAAATTATCAAAGCCCTTCAAGGCTTACATTTTCTACACAACCTGACACTGAGGATTAAAGGTCAATAAAAAAAATTCACCACAAAAGGAAAAAAACCCACATCCCCTTCCCCACCAAACCTACCGCACCAAGGTGCTGTTAATGTGATCTCCCCACTAATTATAAAAATGTTTAAGAAGCAGCAGTATCTTGCAGGTTTTTGCACTAAAATGTGATGAAATTCTTAGAATGCCTTTGACTACAATAACTAAGAAAACCTGCCAGGCACAATTGT
This sequence comes from Terrapene triunguis, assembly GCF_002925995.2. Classification (NCBI taxonomy): domain Eukaryota; kingdom Metazoa; phylum Chordata; order Testudines; family Emydidae; genus Terrapene; species Terrapene triunguis. The sequence continues at coordinate 13,308,235 of NW_020664409.1, forward strand.
GGTTTGCTACAAAAATAAACTCCAAACTCTCACTTTCAGTGTCACAATTGTATGCCTGCAATGAAACATATAACTGCATTATATACAACCATAGCATGACATAGAGCTGAGATCACCTACACAGTTCCACCCAGTGACATGGAAAACATGTGGATGAAAATGGGTTGACAGTGTTTACATTACCACCATTCAGTAATCAAATTTCCATTGGGTTTCAAAACAAGAAAAGGACGCAGACTGTCTATTTTTAAAGAAAATACCTGGCGCTTTCTCCACAAAGATGACTTTGGAGTCTTGTAGAAAGTTATGGCCAGACAGTATAATTTTTTTCCCTCCAATCACAGGAAAGCTGTCAGCACTTTGCTTCTCCACCAAAGGCAGTTCCTGGGCAGATCTTTGAGCTGGAAAGTTTTAAAAGGAGAAGAAAAGAAAAAACAACCACAGACACACACACACACACAAAATCAGTAAATATTGCTTAAATAAGTGACCCAACTTTTACTTTTATTAGACAAACTGAGTTTGATATAGAAACTCAAGAAAGTTCAGGAGGTCTATAGGAAACTCAGTGTACAGTTGGTTTTAAGGGCTTTAATTATAAACAATGCTTTTATTAGATAAGATACTATGGATTAAAAATAACCATACAAAGAACATTCTGTTAAATTAAAAAAGCCAGTTTGTTCTGTGTTACTTAAAACGGTATGTTTATTTTATTTATTTTTAAAGGAATTTCCCATAACATAAAGCCATATTCTATCATACTTATGCCAAATATTTATATGGCACTGTACTCATGTCCTCAGTAACCCAGTTACAGACCATGGTTGGAGAGCATGCTTCCATTAAGCTCTGAGTACCAAATTGCACATGGACCATGCTAACAGTATCCTATATCCCCATGGCATATATTTTATCATTCTTGACTGAGGTATTCAGCCTGCACACCTGTGCTTCAGAGAATGACGTGAGTACTTTATCCATATTACTGGGTCCTCCTTGTCTCACATGCACCAAGGGATTATGGAGTATTCGACACTTGCTTATTTCAGATTTCTGCATTTGAAATAACATACACTACACTTTTTTTTGCATTTGTCATATTGCAAAAATATTTGCTTTGTTTGGAGATAATACACTGCACTGCCGCTCAGTCCATAGTATTTTACACTGCAACCCTGACTTACATGGCACACAGAGATAGCCAACCTCATTTTTACTGGCTAGTTGAATTTGGCATATTAGGCATTACAGCCTGATCCTACACTCATAGATTTAATTGGGAGGTAGGATCAGGCTATTTTTGCTCTCATTTTTGGCTTTACTTGTAGGTGCACTTCAGGCTAGAATTTGATCCTTAGCAAAATTTAGCTTTTAAGAATCCTGAAATGGGGAGGGAGGAAAAAATGTAATAAATACATATTTTTATATAGAGATAGATAGATATAGATATAGTATTTAGGACACCAGCTTGTGCCATTCTAGCTCTTAGTATTAGGGAGGTTCTGCTACTCTTCATACATAGTACAGGCTTAACTTTTCTTAGAAAAAACCGCTTGTTTCTTTAAATGAGATCGGCTTGGGAAGGAAAGATTTTAAGTTGTAGGCAAAAGGGTTTCTGGTCTCAAGACCTGATAGATACACATCAGTTTCTGGTGGTGGAATCTGGGTCTGCTCTTCTCTGATGCTTCTTCTCCAGACATACCCAAAAGGGCACTGTGCTCCCAAGAAACCCCATATCTTACATTACACAGGGCCTCCCGGGTATGTTGTGCAGTCTGGGGCACCTCTCCTAGGAATGGCACAAAGAGCAGCAGCAGGTTCTGAACCCACCAACAGAACTTGATGCTATGGGTGGGGATGATGGAAGGGTCAGAGCCTCCCCCCCTCCCCCAAGAGTGCCGTGGCTGAGATCCTACGCCTACGGCAATTTGGGAAGGCAGACTGTCAAACTGTTCTCAGTTGTGTTGCTGCTTCCAGGGGAACAAAGGGAAGTAAAAGAGATAGGTAAAGGGTCCTCTAAAAAAGGGTTCAGTTAAATAGAATCTGAATTTGCAGCTGCTAATCTGAGTCAAAAAGAACCTCCAAAAGCTTGTGGAATTTCATCCAGCACTAGAAGCGACAGGAGTTAGAAAGAAACTTGATTTTCCCCAGCTAGACAAAAACTGTAAAGTTAAATGAAGCAAAGGGCTTTTCCTGTATTTAATAGGCTCATGGAGCAAGAATGAAATGGGATTCTTGGGGTGGGGGGGGAAGAGAAGTCTGTGTCCAAATCTGACAGGTTTATAAAGTGATGTTTGTTCTATTAAAAAGATCCCAATACTGAAGGTCAGTTTCTAGGAATTTCCTGAAACTGCAGTAAACTAACACTAATACGGCAATTTTAAATATCTCACTAGCTCCTTGTCAAAGGGATTTTTTGGTGGGGGAGAAATGGGGCTGAATTGGAGCTCTCCAAAACTCTTAATAGCAGTTACCCTTGTGAAAGGGCCTCTCAGCATAAAGGAACTTGCCCAAGTCAATTCAAGTTCAAACAGCAGCTTAACATGGCTCTTCTTGTATTGCAAAGGAACTTCCTGTAGGAGTGAATGCACAAGGGACCAGATATTGTTTTGCCAAGGAAACAGGTAATACTTTTCATGCAATGTAAAATACATTTTTGAGATGTACAGCACGTTTCAGACAATGGACAGATGCGATGAAACAACATTTAACATACTGACAAGGACAGGCTTTATGTCAGGCAATTGGTTGTACAATACCTGGCAAGAACAAGAAGGCTATTGCTACTTACAACACTCAATAGGGTTGGACGCTACTTGTAGAGACAGAGTTCTCCCGTTGGATTGTGGGATGTGAACTCGGAAGACCAGCCGCACTCGTGTATTCTTCCTTCCGATGTCTGTTTCTCCTTTTCGTAGTTCAATATCTGAATTTCTAAGTTTTAATATTCCAGCGCAGTCAATGCTGTCCAAAAGACGACACAGGACATTTCAACTAACTCTCTGCAGGTTCCAGAAAGTCACAAATACAACATTTCTACCTTCCCTCCCCTGCTTTTATTTATTTATTTAAAACCTGAGCCCCAGCCTAACATCTTCACAGGATCTTTGGGACAGGTAGGAATTCCTAAATAGTGCCCACTAGTAAGGCTAGTCCTGCTGGACTTATTTGCATGGACATATCAAAATTAAACATTGCAGAACATTAATTCATAATGCACATACGAGATGCACTAAAAAACTAAAGTAAAACTGCAGAAACACGAAGATTCTGGACATTACTACTATATGTGCATGATAATTCCTTTTGGATATGGATTTCTAGCATGTGTTTTATTACACTGAATATGCACAGTTTAATTTTATTTTGCACTTAGATAAAATAACCAGTGCACATGTAAATTCATTCAAACAGTTTCACTTCTCCTCTCCCTCCCAAGTAGTGTGACCATACATCCTGTTTTGGCTGGGACAGTCCCTTTTTTAAGCCCTGTCCTGGCCGTCCTGACTTTTTTGGTGAAAGTGGGCATCTGTCCTGTTTGCTCTTGCCAACTGCTGATGATCAGTTGGCAAGAGCAAACAGGACAGATGCCCACTTTTGTAAAAAAAGTGGGGCATGCATCCCTAGCGGGTGCAGAGGAACATGTGGGGGGGAAGTGAGCGGTGACACCAGCCGTGTGAAGGTGTGTGTGTAAACAGGGCTCGGGTGGACGCTACATGGCAAGGAGGGAAGGTTCAGGCGAGCAGTTACGCCAGCCATGTGGAGGGACAGGCAGGGCTCAGGTAAGGGGCAACACCAGCCCCCTGCGGAGAGCAGGCTGGACTTGGATGAGAGCCCTGTGCGTGAGGGAGGCAGCAGGGCTCAGGCCTGCCCCAAGTGCAGGGGGGAAGGGAGGGCAGGGCTCGGGCCAGTCGCACACGGTGTCCCATTTTCCCTTTTCCCAAGACATCTAGAATTCTATTCTGAAGCAAACTGAAAGATTATTCATCAAACACACACTCTGCAAACATGAATTGTGGAAGGCAATCCCCAGTTTTGGCCTTCATGCCTTTTAAGAGTGTGGATTTAACAATAACAGAGGCCCTTGCTGACAAGATCAGAGATGCAGTGTTGCCAATGAATGGATTAACAATATGCATTGACAGAAGAGGCCATAAGAACTATGGAGTATCCGTGTCAATGTCAAAATTTAGTACAATGATCTTACAATACAAAGGAGTAGATACTGCACTTCTAAAAAGAACAGGAGTACTTGTGGCACCTTAGAGACTAACACATTTATTTGGGCATAAGCTTTCGTGGGCTACAGCCCACTTCTTTGGATGCAAATAGAATTTTTTTTTTCCCTCTTACTTAATTGGCCTCTCAGAGTTGGTAAGACAACTCCCACCTGTTCATGCTCTCTGTATGTGTGTATATATATCTCCTCAATATATGTTCCATTCTATATGCATCCGAAGAAGTGTGCTGTAGCCCACAAAAGCTTATGCTCTAATAAATTTGTTAGTCTCTAAGGTGCCACAAGTACTCCTGTTCTTTTTGCGGATACAGACTAACACGGCTGCTACTCTGAAACCTGCACTTCTAATGTTGTGTATGTTATCATTTTTAGCTTCTATTTAAAAACAAAGGAATTTAACACACCATTAATTAAGGTTCTAATTTAAGACCCTGATACAGTGACGCACTTAAACTCAAACATAACTTTAAGCATCTGAGCAGTCCCATTTGAAGCCAATAGGAATACTCATACGCTTAAAGTTAAGCATGTGCTTGACTACTTTAGTGAATGCAGATGGGATTTCTCATGTGCTTAAGGGCTTTGCTGCACTGGGGCCTAAATCCACATAATTGTAAGAAAAACTTGCACTTCATCTTTAATCCTATTGTTAAGATTTCATGAAGGGAGTGTGAGCCCTAAGCCATAGAGATATAAAGTCCTATAAATGTCAAAACATTGTGTGTGATGCTTGATGGGACTTTATTACTGCAGTTGGGTGACATTTTTTGGATGAATAGTTTATAGGCTGAAAATCGCAAAACTATTCACCAATTTGGGTTGAACTGAGCAATAATTTTGGCCAAAAAAATAAGGGGGTGAGGATTCTGAAAAAGCCAAAATGTTTTGTTTAAAAAAATGTGGAAATGAAATGTTTCATTTCAAAATTTAGCTAGATTTAATTTAAAAAAAAAAACCCTAAAACCTAAACCTTAAACTAAAACTAAACATTTTTTGTTTGTTTTTTCAGTTCAGCCACCAAATCAAAAAATCAATTATTCGCCTAGCTCGGTTTATTACAGCCTAGCAAACTTGATATGAAAATCGATCATCTCTGGCACAAGATCTTTTCAGCCACCTTTGACATAATGACTTCAGTGACAGAAAAAATAATATATTACTTACTTGTCAAAAAATCAAATAGAAGGCCAAAGAAATACTCTGCTGGTATAAAATGGTGCAGCTCCACTAGCTTGAATGGATCTGTGTCAATTAACACCTGCAGCTAATTTGGCCAAAAGTGTTGCAGGGCTATTCTACTATATTGCATAATGAAAGTCTAGAGGTCCCAACATCTTGAGCCTTCAGCAATCACTCTGATCCCCATTAGCCCCGCTGCAAGTGCCACTGTAGCTCTTGTAAAATGAATTAAACACAGAGTTTTAGCCTTAATTTGCATCTTCTGAGATTTAATGGAGTTAATTCAGACATACATGTTGTTGCTGCTTTTGTTGTTTGCATGTTGATTTTTTGTTTTGTTTTTTTGCAAAAGTATATATGTAAATAAATATACAAACATATAACATTATGGGTGACATTACGGCCCTATTAAAGTAAATAGGAGCTTTGCCAGTGACTTCAGTGGGGCCAGGATTTCACCCCATATATGTATACATCTAGGAAATTCAGAGGACCCATACAAGGTTCTATATATCACTTGAGACCTTAATGCTGGAGCTTAAAGGATTTGGAGAGCCTCATACAAGCCCTGTGAACTGGGATGAATTTCACTCTACCAGTATTATCCTAGGATGAAATTCAGCTGTGTGAAGAGGACCTACACATATCTCACTTCAGACCTAATCTGGGAATTAAAAGGTGCATAGGCCCCTCTGCATAGGAGTAAATTTCACCCTTAGAGATTGTGAGAATAATTATACCTTGCTCTAACTGAGAAATAAATGTATCTTTGCTACTTTTAGTTCTAATTGTTTTGCTTCTACTGTCACATTTTATTTTGGCTTGACCTAAACAAATTTCACTGGAAAAGAATAATGATACTTTATATAATAAATAAAAGATGTTCTATTTATCTTAACAAAGACTAAATTATTTGGAAATATTCTTTATGAGATTTCCCCCAGCCCAAAGATAAATTTTAACAGGCCCTGTTCCTTGTAGTACTGCATACAGGAGTAAATAGGTGTCATGTGTAGAACCTAAATGCAGGAGCCGAGGTAGAAGATCTTTACAGCTCTGTAACTGAGATACTCATTTTAAATGGCAAATAAGGACATTGACTGAAACTCTAGAATGAAACTAACCAGTTGTCATTAATATTTGCAAAGTTTTTTCTGGCATTAAGCTGATTAGGGGCAATTTGTCCCAACAAATCTTTGGAAACCTGCTGGAAGCTGGATTATTTATAAGATTCAGCAGGAAAAAAAAAAAAAAAAAGCAGCAGCATACACTCAGCAAAAAAAACCAAGTGGATAGACTGGGAGGAAACTGCTAAGCAGTCAGGTAAAGTGCATGGGTCTTACATTGCTTTCATCTTGCTTTCTGGTAGAAGTGGAATTTCCAAGACTTTGGTGTTGGAAAGTATTGTTTCATGGCTGGTGGTGGAAACAGTCTTCCCTGTGATTCGATGAACCTGGTAGAAGGCATGAGGTCTCAGCAGGCGGTCGTCTGCAGTCCCAATGAACAGCTGTAGCGTGAGCGGCTCACTTTCTAAGTAACCGTGTAGCTGGCAAGAGAACAGAAAACTCCTACTAAGCACCATCCACATAAACTGCTGGGAATCAATTAAATTTTTATAAGCAAGAGAGTCTAATTCAAGGAGAAAACTTGTGACAGGTGCTAAGTGTTAAACCCCCTTTTTTTCTGTAACATAATATTGGTACAATAAAAAAGGTGCACTCAGAAAACATTTCATTATTCTCAGTTACCTGAGGCATTTTAGTTGGAGTTAGCCTTTAAACAGTCCTGCTGCATGCATTCAAAAAATTTCATATTACTTCTCTATAGCAGTGTTTTATGAAAAACAATGGAGTCAATGTTCCTGCAGTAATACTAAGGGCAGCAAAACCAATGGACATGAAACTGGAAGGGACCATCACAATTCATCCCTGAACTTCCTGTATTCCCCCACCATCACTATAAGGTGTAAAATGCTGGTAAATGCTGCCTGGAATAGACTGGGGATATTGTATATGCATGAGATTATTTGGTCACCTAAGTGTCAAATTCTTGGATAATTGCACACAAATCTCATTGAAGTCAATGGGCCTCACCTATCCCACAGTAGCCCTACTGATGTCAGAGTTATGTATGCTGATGTATGCTGGTGTGAGAGCAGAATCAGGCCCAGTGGATTAGAGTCTGATCTAATTTACACTGGTGTCAACGTACAGTGACTCAGGCAGTGGTGTTGCTGCACTGATGGAGTGACATGGGTGTAGAAGAGATCTGAAATTGACCTAATGGAGTGGGACACGAGAAGCTGACCAAAAATTATCATGCTGGCTTACTGTTTGGATACTTAGTCCAATAGTTTGATAACACTAACAGCAACCCGTCTCATGATACTGACACACATTTTTAGATTTAAATGAAGCCCCAACTAAAACTTAATCAAAAATGAGCATACTGTAGATATCATCCAGCGAAGAGTGACTTCAAGCTGAGACAATCTTAGCTCAACCCCTGCTGGTTTGGCTCACCTGGTTGATCTGTCACCTTCAGCTTAGGAGGGTCTCAGATCACAGTTTTGGCTGGAATAACGAACAGCACACTCAAACCAAGCAAATCCAGCCAGCAGATGGGGGTGTGTGGAGTGTGGGAGGAACTCTCCTAATTGGTTAAGTCTCCTGTAGTGTCTGACTACTAGCTGGCAGACATGGGGCCAGGAGAACTGCTGATGGCTCTCATCACTAATGCCATGGCAAATGGAGCCCATTGCTGCTTGCAAAAGTGTGCACTAGTCAGACACAAAGGGCTCTATAGTTTCCTCCCATTTATGTCTTTGTCTCTAAAACAAGATACTTCACAACTAGCTATTTCCTAATATCATCATCAGATCAGACACAGAAAAATATTAACAACAAAAATTGGTTTTGAATTATTTGGCTGCTAAGATCCATCCTAAAGTCACTGAGGATATAGCAAGGACCTGGGAGAGCACTGGGTGTGCTTTTTACCATATGTACATTGGCGGTACATAATCTTTTAGCTTTTCAATATGATATAAGCTTAGTGGCTGCTGATAACAGTTCACACAAAATTGCCCAGGTGCCGTAAATAGTCATTTTATGAATAACATTTTTAGTTGCTGCATGTGCAGATGCAACACAAACCCAAATACAGCTGAAAACAGTAATATGTGGCTAAACCCAAAGTCAAATATAATAGATGCTTGTGTTTTGCTTATTTTTTCTTTAAGTAATAGCTCAGGAAGCCAATTGTGGGGGGTCAAAATAACAACATGAGGTCTGGTCTTCTTTTGATATTTCTACCAGACAGGAACTGAAATGCTGCTAGAAGATGAGATCTCAAGCTATTTTGGCCCAATCAAGTCCTTCCTGAGGAATTGTAAAATCCTGTAGAGCATACATACAAACATTAACCCCTCCCTCCAGTACATGCACATATTATAATAATGTTAATCATATCCCATACTGCAGGGTCTTAGATAATCACAACATTGGTCAGGAAATTTCCTCCCATACGCAGCACTGGCCAGGTGTACTGTGCATTTGTTCACCTTCCTCTGAAGCCTCAGACATCCCTGCCTTCTGTAGTGGCCAGACTAGACTTACTGGGCCAAATGGTTTTATCTGGTCTGGCAATTTCTATTTTCCTATCTAAAGAATATACATGGAGGGAGGAAAAAAAAGAGAGTGATTCCACTACACTGCTGTAGTATTTTATCCAATCTGCATTGCTAGGACACCACATAAATGGCTTTCACCTGCAGTTTGAGTGGGAAGTGTTTTAAAAGCATTCTACTTTTTTTTATATTAACATTACCAAATATAAATCTAAATGAAGTAAAATTAGTTAGAAAGTCTGATTTTTCAATTAGCATCTTCTCTCTCTCTCTCTCTCTCTTTCTTTTTAAAGACTAGCTAGACTGGCCCCTCCTATGCCCTTACATGTAGCAACAGGTGGCCTGCGACCCATTTGGTTGAATGCAAGCAAGCATGGCTTATTATGGAGGAGGCTGAACGCATTATGATTTTCATTAACTCTTCTGAACCCCCAGTACATGGCACTAAGCCAACGCTAGTACTATTATAAGATAAAAGGAGACCTAAGTCTGAGTGTTCACTTCAAACAGGTGCCATGGTCTGTATCCCTTAGTTCAATTAACCATTTCAACAGCCACTAGCACCAGGGAAAAGTCTTATTTTCTTTTGAGTCAAAAACTAACATGAGCAGGGTCTTTCTAATTTGCTGCCTGAATGAGTGTAAGAAGTTCTATCTCCAAGACTTTCAGAGGGAAGTTTTAACAAAGGATATAATTTTCCAGCAGGGGTTTATGCCACCAGTTTAAGCATAACTGCAAGAAGGTTATATATCACTGTACTGTAGCAATTCTAAGTCTCTTGTTGGTTTGATTCTATATTTACCATGTTTCTATATCACTTGTGGTAACTTGCTCATCAAACTAGCAGGGTCTTCAGAACATGTTATTATCCTCACTGTCTTTTCAGGTTTTTTTCTACTTTAGGAATCTGACTCCTGCTGTTAATCTTGCATATAGTTACTAAATTCTTCTTTAATATTATACACAGTCCAATTGTAATGCATAAAATAGTATCACACACAAAACACTTGACTCTCCCTATGAGACAAAAAGGACTTGTTGTAAGTATATATATTTATATTGTATATGAAAATGGGATGTTTCACCTTTAATTCCTAATGTCTCAAGATCCAGTCTGAACAGTTAAAGGGCAATTATAGTACAAGCAGTGACCCTGTGGAACAGGCACCTCAATGTGGATCTGCCCCTGCATGCCTTAGAGTCATAGCTGTTTACTACTGTTACCACAGTAGACTCAATACAGTCATTGCAGAGTGACCTGAAATCTATTTTGCCTCATACCTCATCAACATTTCCAATCATAGAACCTTAGCATTGATGTAAGAGGCAGAACTGGTGATGATGTAAGAGGCAGAAAGAATACAGCTGGATCTTTAGGTGCCAGGTGGAATATACAGGGTTGGCAAGAAATGTATTTTTACTTGTAATCTGAACAAATTTGATTTGGAAGTTACTTAAAGAGATGAAATATATAACTCCACAATGCTACCTTTAAAGATTCTCTTTTCTAACTCCACTCATTCACTATGGACAACAAAAAATTGAAATAAACATACATGTATCTAGATATATTAAGGAGTGTGAGATTTAAGTTAAAATAGACTGAGTGAAGAACTGTCAAAGCCCTGACTCAGCAAAAGTAGCACACTAAGCACGTACTTAAGGCCCTACATGTTTTGCTGAATCAGGACAAAAGGCCTGAAGAAATGGTAGACTCAGATCAGGCTCTGCTATCATAAGACCGTTTTGTTTTAAATCAAAGCTGACCAGTGTTGCCAACTCTCACAACTTTATCATGACTCTCACCTCAGGATATTTGGTGTTTTTCTTACAGCCCCAGTTCCTGGGGTCAAGTTAACATGTGAGAATCTCAGCTTTCATTTAAAAAAGAAACCCGAGTTTCTAACCCTCTTGCTTGTGGAGAAAAGCTTGAAAATGTGACCCTGAAAGGTTCAAAAACCAGAAAACAAATAAAAAGATCCCAAATATATTTATTTTTTAAGAGTCATGAATTTTAAGCCACTCATGAATTTAAATTTAAGCCAACCCTGATTTGGGGGGCTCAGCTCATGATTTCTGTATGCCTGGGAAAGACTGCAGCTCTTTGCCTAACAACCGCAATTGGTGATGAACTACTTGGCTGGCTTTGAAGACCTATTCCCTGTTATCTATTTAATTCCCAATCTGAAAATAGATATTATTTATGGTACTCAATGAACATGGACATTCGAGCCCCGACAAAGCATTAGATGCTCAACTGCCCACTCAGTGAAAAAATATAAATAAATAATTCTGATAGGTTGCTCACTAAGGAAATCAGTACAGAGCTGACCCTGCAGTCCTTACTCAGACAAAATTTCCATTGACTTCATGTTATCCACTGCAATGGAAGTTTTGTTTGGGTAAATGCTGCAGGGATCTAGCCACGCAGCATGAGGCACCTGATCTCAAATTTGTGTTTTCCATTAAGTTTTATCCATTGCATCATATTATTTACTTTTGCATTATGTCACATAATCCCCTATGCCAACAGAAGCAACAAAATGTAATGCAAGGATTAACATTTTAAAAGGACCTGTACTGTGCCTGCCTAATTTTAGATCAGGCAACCACTATCAATAGCTGTGACAGACCGACTTGGGCTTTTGATGAATTTTTGGCAGCTAGCAGATGTCTAGAGAATGGACTAGCTTTTGCTCTCTCTGAACTAGTCACAAGAAAGAATATCCTGCCGCACTCTCTAATTATTTAAGCATTGTCACATTCAGCAGTGTGACAAGGACCGGAGGGTGGGCAGTGAAGGCATAGCTGGAATAGAGTCACTGAACTTTTACAATTGTAAGCAGGTAAAGGAAATATATACAAGATGCCTGTAAAAGAGGAAGGTGGTGGGGGGGGGAGGGGAATGAGCATTCCTATTGGTTAGGAAAAAATTTTACACACTCACACACGTGCATATTTTCCATGCATGTTCTGGAATACTGTATTTGGTTATAAAGATTTCTGTATCCTGGCTTGCAGCATGGGATGCATGCGTCAGACACCCTATTTTTATCTTTTTCCCTCTGTAACACAGTCCCAAAGCAGAAGCTCCTCTCTTAATACCCCAGTGGCTGAACATTGGCAACAAGGTTGCTCTCAGCTACATTATTCATAATAAAAATGTTGCTGTCCTATAGATCACATTTGTATCTGGCATGAGTATGTCTGCACTCAAAGGGCCTGAATTTAATTTATACTAAGGCCTCTGCTGGAGCAGTGTAAAGGGGCTTTACTGCAAATAAGAATCAGACCCAAAGTAGTTTTGGTGAGGGATTTTTTTCCCCCCATGCTGAGTAAATTTGAACATTCAGTGCAGTACATTCTCCAAGACCTTGTTTAAATATAGACTAAAAGATGCAGACAAAGCTTAAGCGCACAGATAAAGATCTCTGCTTTGGTTTTGAAGTGAAAATAGGTCATCTATCTTCTATTGTCATCTTGACTAATTGTTGACTAATCTGCGCTTCTCAATTTGGAGAGATATATCAAATAGCATCAATTGATATTTGATTTCACCTGGTAATGGAGATTCTGAACTTGGTTCTGATCTCATGTACCCTAGTTTTACACTGATCTAACTGCACTGAAATCAGTGGAGTCACTCCTAATTTACACTAATGTGATTGTGATCAGAATTAAGCCCCATGTCACCATATGTAATTTTGTGCAACAGTGAGAAACAGGATACCCTGGTTGGCAAATTTCTTTGCTCTGATAATCATGCTAATATTGCCTGAAGTAAGGTTTCTTTGGAATTCCTAAACCCTGAAGTCACTTCTTTCACAACACCTTCTCCCACTGAGATATCTTGATTTTCACTTATAAACTGCTATTCATCTTGACAGCGCCAAAAAAAATAAAAAAATCCAAACTTTTCTCCTATAGTACGTGCTGCATGCAGAACTGTATTGCTAATACTGGCACATCCAGTCCCTGAAGTTTTCTAAGAGCAAATAGCCAGAGAAGCATGGGGAAAACACCCCCACCAACAAAAAACAATACCAAACAACCCCCCTTCACCAGCAAGATTTACTTAGAGAGTAAACTTTTAATCACAAGGTAGTGTTTGTGATGGAGAAGATGGGACCAAGTCAAGCCTCCAAAAATGAGCAAACTGGATCTTTGGGAAGTTCAGATCAGGATCCAAACTCTACACCTTGGGTCCATCTCTTAAATTAGCAAAATGACAGGGTTGGGAGGAGTATGATGGTATTTGAAAATTATAGGTAGGATTTGCCAATAGGTTATTTTAATGTGAATGTTTATAAATCCCCGTTGACGGTTATATTTTGTAGAACGCAATGATTTGTGGATATTATCCTATCCAAATATGTCATACATAATTTCAGCAAAAGTGGCTATTTTCAATATTGGGAAGTACATTTCTATTATAAACCATAATATTTATTTTGAGAAAGGCAGTTCAAATACTTTGCATGTTTCCTTCCAATCTCTTTATGCCTTTGGCATGTTAAAGTAAGGCAAAATACTTAGAAAACCTGTTCTAACAAATAGACTTCCTAAAGCTAGCTGAAAGAACGATCCCATTCTCAAAGACACAAGAGAAGAAGATTCAGTCAGCAATGAATTAGAAAATGTATATACTTGACTGAAAGAATAACTAAAGGTAATGCTGACTGCTCTATTCTACACAGAAACTTCTTAATACATGTGTTTATTAGCTTTGCAAACAGTACCTTGCAAGGAGTAAAGTGCTATTTGGGTGTCATAATCAGGCCCTTAAGGAAGATAATCAATAAAAATACCTTGATTTAGGAAGGGTTTTTTGGCCACCAAGTATATGGGGAAAAAAGAAGATATTCTAGGTAAGCATGTTTGCAGCCAGATGTTCACAGAAAGGTAACAAGGGAATTAAATCTAAGACCTATAAAGTAAATGATGCATATGTATTTAAGTCTCAGAACCGTGAGCTATGTACAGTATTGCTGTACTGCAACCCTATTCAGCCAGGAGGACTTTTTTATGGTATCTGCACATGATAAATTATTAAAAACCAACAAATAAGCAGGTTTTTAAAAGTTCCTTAATATTCAGCTTGACACAAACATTTCAAATTCTTCAATATAAAAAAGAATTTCAGGATCAATCTGTTTAAACTAGCTGCATATGCAATTTTAGTACTGAACACTTAGCATCAAATCAATGTAGGCTCATCAATCTGAATTTTAGGAAAACAAATTAAATTTAGTTAACACCTAAGAGTAATATAGAGCCTTACCCCTTTAGATCTTTAATTGGGAAGAGGGAAAGGATGCTCTTGTGGGCAATGACTGTCATGTGATTAAAGGGAACAGACACAGGGGTCAGAAGACATGGGAATCTTTTCTTGTCTCTACCACAGATGTCCTTTGTAACCTTGGGTAAGTCACTGCAGAGCAGTGCTTCAGTTTCCCCATATGTGAAAAATTATTTCAATGTCTAAAGCGTGCCTCTCCAGACCTCTAGACTGCACAATCTTTTCCTCTGTGTAGAAAGCCAGTTACTATGACTGCCTCAAACAGGACTATTAAACAACCATCATACTTATCAAAATAAGCTTTTCTCCATCCAGCCACTGCATAACCTTGCTCAAACTCCACTCCCAGGGAAAGCTTGGAGAACAGATGAGCCTTAAAGGGTACCCTGAGGGCTCTGCAGCATCAGTAGGGGATCTAAGGGAGGAGGGAGCTCCAGATGCCAAGCCACTAGCCTTCTCCCATTTAAACCATGAGCCTGTTACCTTAATTACCTCTGCTAACCAGAGGCATCATTTCAGAAAAAATTATGGGGGAGGGCAAAGTTGTGTCAACATGCAGAACATTGTATATTGGTTAGTATATAAACCAATTGGTTTAGTATATGTTATATCCCTCAAACTATTGCTGGTGAGGGGCAGAGGATAGAAGAAGTAATGGAGCATATAGACCTATGAAAAGTTGGGAGGACAAACCAACATTGGGGGGGGGTGGCACTGACCCCCTTGCCCCTTAGCAAATGACACCCCTGTTGCTAATCACAAGTGCTGGTACATTGGTCAAGAGAGATGGTCTGTAAGATAGAACCAAAAATATTTTAGACTCCATAGATCAAAAACCGTATCTTAAAAGTCACCTGAAAAATCAACTAGTAACCAGTGCAAATGGAGGAGCGATGGTGTAGTGTGCTCCCTCGGGGAAATATCACTGAATAGGTGGGTAGCTGCATTCTGCAGTAGCAAATGGTCTTTACGTGTAGGTTCATGTAGAGTACATTAAAGTAATCCAAACCCAAGGTGGCAAGAGCATGGATAAGTATAGTGAAGCGTCCAGCTGAAAGAAACTCATGACATTATTTTGCCAGTTGCAAATGATGAAAAGCACTCCAGGCAATCTTCCACCTGCCCATTGAGTGACAGCTCCATAGAAAGCAACAAAGAGTCCTGTGGCACCTTATAGACTAACAGATGTATTGGAGCATAAGCTTTCGTCGGTGAATACCCACTTTGTCAGACCCACGAAAGCTTATGCTCCAATATGTCTGTTAGTCTATAAGGTGCCACAGGACTCTGTTGCTTTTTGCAGATCCAGACTAACATGGCTACCCCTCTGATACTTAGCTCCATAGAATTCAATAGAATCCCAGGTTGGAGGCTTGAGTGCAATCACTGAAGGTTCTCATTGAATTTCTGTCCTTTTGCAGCTGCATCCTTCAACCTTTAACATTACTGTTCTTATGGTGTTTAAATTACTGCTATACCACTGAGATGTCATATATTCCCTTTACTTCCCTTTGCCCAGAGCCATCTGCCTTGTGCTGGGATAGCCCACCACTTAAGCAAAGTTAAATGAGGGTTGGCACTTCAAGGGAAGAACTCACAGAACACCTAATTCCTGTAGGATACGGTGTTGATGATTCTTGGGAGCCAGACTCTGCTTCTTTCTACTGTTGCAACATGGGATTCAACATAAAACAAAGTTCTTGACCATTTGTCATCACTGACGAGGCCATGCTACTTTTTCCAAAAGAGCAAGTGCTAACCCTTGGATACATATCAACTCTGCTATACAATGCATTCTTTGATGAATGTGCAAGTCAAAAGAAGAGGGGTGTCTAGCTTAAAAGAGCAAAGCAGGAAGATTTGAGAGTAAAATAAAATCTGCTCTTGCAGGTCTGAAGTTGTCCTCTGAACATGACAACTTAGGCTGAATTTTCCTTGACTATTTGCTTGCATATTTAACTAAGAATGATTTCATGTCATCCTTTTGTGTCATAATACAAATGTTCTCTCTTCACCCACCCTCAAGTCAAAATGTAATAAAAATACCAAGAGTTTTTGTTCTTTGTTTGCAATATTTTTTTGAAATACTAAACCAATTTTTTCTGGGTTCATTTGAACTTTGTTTTAAAATCCAGATGTATTATTCACATGTCCAAATATTAGAGTTGGTCCACAAATAAAAATAAGCTGGCTCCCATCCCCAAAGAAACAAGGATGGGCTGAGGGTGAAGGGTGCCAGAGGAGGGGAGCAGAGGGAGGAGGAGAGTGAATGGAAAACAGCTGGAGTGTGTTTTATGTGCCACTTTCCTGCGCTGCCACTTGGACTTTGCTTTGACAGTGCAGCAAAAGAGCAGCTGTTCACATCATGATGAATAAAGATCCATATAAAACTTCCAGCTGCAAATATGCTGTGAGGAATTATTAATTGTAATGTAATAGAGATGCTGTGCACTCAATGACTGGCTCACTAGGCGTTTAGGTCTCCATCCAGAGGAAAACAGCCTTCGTGGCTGCTGGCTTGCAGCATATCCAGGAATCTCCTGGCTAAACAGCCACAGAAGCTGCTCCCTGTTTCTAGAAGGGACTTCCCCCCGCAGAAGCAGCTGTACAATGCAACCACCCCGGCTTGCACTCTTTCCAAAGTCATTAGACTCCAGGGAATGATACCCTAATTCAGGGGGGTCTTCATTTTACAATTTACACATGTAAAGGGGTGGCCATTTTGAGCACTTTGCCCCAATACACACAGTACTTAAGGTTACTATCCTTGTGCTCTGCCAACAAAAGGAATCAGGAGGAAAAGGGGAGAGATTTTCCACGGTGAGACTGAGGAGAAGCTCTCCCCTGTCTCTAGTTGTATCAGCAATCTGACTGATTTCTCCCCTTCCCTCTCCTATCGCACCTCATCCCACCCCTGCCCAGGCAAGGGGGGTTACTCCAGTCCTAGAGTTGTAGTAGTTTTCCAAAGCTGCAAGGCCTTCCTCATCAAGGGTGTGGAAAGGAAAGAATCAGGCACCCGAGACGGAACTGGGGTGCACTAGAACCAGGTAGCTCATTTAAATTAACTCTTCCCATGAGCAACTCCATGATTCCTTGGTAGGTTGCAGCTGGCCCCTATGCAACATGATGACTTTTCCTCTGGATAGCTTGTCTTGCTGCACATATACCATATGTGACCTTTGGTGGCTTTTATATCCCAGCAGGCTGTCTGTGTTTTTATCTGGACAGGATCCATAGCAGTTAGAAACTGAAGCATGAGAGACTTCCAAATTACAGTTAAATAAACTCACTTGTACAATGTAGGGAAGGGCTGTGAACGTTTCAGAGGGGGAGGGGAGGGGGGAAAACCAACTATCTCCAGTGTTTTCTTCTTAGGTCTCCAACTTAAATACCATAAGCTTGATTTTGATCAGTATAAATCAGAAGTTACTCCACTGAAGTCAACAGAGTTACATTGGTGTAAAAAATATATGGCCCAAGCCCCACATTTTGGTGTCCTGGCTAAAAAAATTCCCCATACAGAGAGGTTCTTTCCTTTCCATTTTATCTGCCATTACGCCTTCCTACCTGGAAACTCAACTATAAATCATTTTACTGTGATCATCCACTCACACTGTTGCTTTTCTGCACTTATATGCACCTTTTAATTAGAAAGTTATGTTTGTGACCATGTAACTACTAAAAGACTGTAGATGAGCAGTGCAGTAGTGATTTAATATGTGTATAGACAGTTACCCCACACAGACTTATAGTTGCAAACATGCTGTTAGTTATGCCACGGAGTGGCGGATTAACACACAGGGCCTGTGCCCAAGGGTCCTGGCCAATTTGGGGAACCCCACAGGAGCACTGGAACCTGGGTGGAAGTGGGGGGCCACTAGTGCCAGAACTGTAGCCTTGTTCCCTGTTCCTCCTCTTTCCCTGAGGCCCTGCCCCCTGGAAGCTGGGCAGTGGTAAGAGCTGCCCAGGGAGCCTGGGCTGCTGTGGGGAGCCCCGGACCCTCTGCCTGCTCTGGGAGGGAGCCCAGGTGCCCAAGAGCAGCCCCCAGCCCGTGTCCCTGCCCCCCAGGGCATGTTGCTGCCAGTGGTACCCAGGGGCGGGGGCTCTGGTCTGGCCTCCTGCCCCCTCCCTGGCACCTGCAGACACAGTCTGCAGGGAGCAGAGGCCCTGCCACAGCTGGGAGGCGGCAAGGGCCCTGGGAAGGTCACAGGCAGTGAGGAGCCAGGCAGGGCCTCCTCCGTCGCATCTCTCACTGCTACTGGCCCGGTCTCAGCGACTGCCAAACTCCAGCAGGCTCGCTCAGTGCCTGCACCCCGCTCCTGCTACCAGGCTGCCCCCACTGGCTTCCTCCTGCTCCCGATGACAGGCTACCTCACTGCCGCCTGGACTTTGTGCAACACTGCTCCTCCTGTCACCTCTTGCCTGCAGCTTTCAGTTTGGGGGGGAATGCCCCCCTGTTCCCTCAAATTACATCCATGCTGCCGCTGCTCCACACCTGCCTGAGGCTACTACACCCATGTTAAAAAGTGGATGGGCACGGCCCCCCTGACCCTCCCAGTTCCCCAAGTTGTGGAGGACCCACATGTTCTTTGTGCCCAGGGCCCCAATAAATCTTAATCCGCCTCTGGTGCCACGTGTGCAGTTTTTATATTAAGAATGTGCATATCTGTGCACAAACAGGCCCAGATCTTTGGATGAGCCTAGGAGTACGTCTATACTGCAGAAAAAAGCCATAGCAGTGAGTCTCAGAGCCCAGGTCAATTAACTAAGACTTGCACCCGAGGATGGCCTGTCCATATAGGCGAACTAGGCAGTCACCTAGGGTGCCTTGTTAAATGGGGCACCAAATTCGAGGAAAAAAATCAATTAAAAAAAAATGGAAAAAAATACAAATAAAATAACGAAGATGTCATTGTTTCAATTCTCGTGCGCATACGGAGGGAATATGAATTATAATTCATTTCTCTACATTTCTGATAATTTATTAATATGTCAAATCTTTTATTTACTGCAAAAATAAATAATATTTTAGCGATTTTTTCTTCAATTTGCGATGTAGGGTCAAGATGACCCACTCTGCAATTTTGATAAGCAATAACTCAGCGGCAGTGAAACACATCTGCCAGTGGCAAGAGCTGCAATGCTAGTGACACCTAACTCGACTATACATCAAGGTCGCACAGCCGGAAATTCATGTAGAGCGGAGATATCGCGAGTTGATAAATGTCAAACCATCATTTTAACATACGTCACAGGTAGATGGTTAAGAATCGGGCGAATACCGTGGAAAATTATGTTTCTTGGTGCCAAAGAATAAAGAATAGCATCTTTCAGCATTATAAATCCAAAATGTGAGTATCTTTAAGCGTTATTAAACCTTACTGTTATTATTGGGCTGTATAATTATGAACTTTTTTTTGTTATAACTGGTTCACATGTAATAAATAAGGTCCATAAAAGAAAAGTAACTGCGTTAACGCTTAATAGACTACGAAAGTGATGACGTCACACTCCAAGCGGGTGAGAAAGGGGATTACTTTCCAAACAACCGGTGCTGGGTTAGAACGTCGAAAAAGGTCATTTTGTTTCCATGTAAATGCTGTAACTAACTGTTTTAATAGGTAAGTGAGTGTATGTTACTAATCATTGAACCTTTAAGCAGTGAAAAGACATGTTGGGATGGCGGCAATGTGGTTTAAATCACCAACCATGTGGTGGGTGTTTCAGCCATCTTTAACACTATGGTGCTTGCAGTCAGAAGCACAGTACATAACAATATTCAAATGCCCCATGGAAGAAAGAGGAAAAAGAAAACCCTCAGGAGCTGTGTATCGTAAACAAAAGGCTGAGAAGGAAAAGGACCAAGCAAAACAGCAGGGATCTTTCCTGAAATATCTTCTCTTTAATCCAAATAAAGATGGGAGCAGTTCACAGCACCCAGATGAAGGAATTTTACTTGGAGAGGAGGTTAGCGCATATCTGCATGGAAGTAGTTTGGAATATCAAGATGAAGGTATATTACTTCGAGATGAGGGTAGCTCACATCCACAAAAAAGCAGTTTGGAAACTCAAGATGATGGAAACTTACTTCTAGATGAAGGCAGCTCGCAGCATCAGACTGATATGGAAGTGGAGAAAATTTATTCACCTTCAGAGACACATGCAGAAATTGAAATAAATGAAGTAGAAGGAAGAAAGGATGAGGAAGTTACAAACAAGTTACAGTATGGGGACCCAGCTTCATGGCCCAGATGTGATGACAGTGTGCGGCAAATTCTCGTGGAACATGGACCCGAACAAGTTCATGAATTTCCCTTTCTTAAGGATAGAAATAAAAGAAAATGTTCTGCTCAGCATTACAAGAGGAAACTCATTAATGGGGAAGAAATTCATCAAAACTGGTTACAATATTCAGTGTCAAAGGACTCTATGTTTTGCTTTTGCTGCAAGTTGTTTAGAAATCAAGCAATTGGTACAACACTTACTGCAAATGGTTCGAAGGACTGGGAAAATATATCTTCAATTCTCTCTTCACAAGAAAGAAGTACAGAACATTTGGAATGTTTTCAAAATTGGAAAGAACTTGAATTATGATTGAAAAAAAAGAAAAACTATCAATGAAGAAAATTTACGTGTGATCAAGGAAGAAGAAGAATATTGGCAACAAATATTAGAGCATCTGATTGCTTTAGTGAGAGTTCTCGGTGTGCAAAATTTAGCATTCTGCAGCCGCGGTAGAAATGAAAATTTATACACTCCAGGTAATGGAAACTTTTTAAAATTTGTTGAATGCCTAGCTTTGTTTCATCCAGTCATGAAGGAGCATCTATGTAAAAATAACTGATCATGAAACATAGGTTCATTACTTAGGAAAAAATATGCAGAATGAACTGATTCAAATCCTAGCAAATGCCATTAAAAAGAAAATTGTAGAAGCTGCCCATTCTGCAAAATACTTTTCAATAATACTGGACTGTACACCAGATGTGAGTCATGTTGAACAAATGACGATCATTCATTTTGTGGATATGGAAAAGTCTTCAGATGAAGATAATGTTGAAGTGCTCATAAAGGAACATTTTTGGGGTTTCACACCACTGAAGGAGACGACTGGAGCATTTATGACTGAAACTATTCTACAAGAGCTTGAAACAATGTCATTATCTGTTGAAAACTTACGTGGCCAAGGCTATGATAATGGGAGTAATATGAAGGGTAAAGACAATGGTGTGCAAAGGAGAATGATGGAAATCAATCCTAGGGCCTTTTTCGTTCCTTGCAGTGCGCATTCTCTGAATTTGGTTGTCAATGATGCTGCTAGACGCTGTTTGGAGGCAAGCAGTTTCTTTGACCTGGTGCAGCGTGTTTATGTGTTTTTCTCAGGCTCAACACGCTGTTGGGAGATTGACTCGCCATGTGAATTCTCTAACTGTGAAACCACTTAGTCAGACAAGATGGGAGAGTCGCATTGATGCTTTGAAGACTCTTCGCTATGAACTTGGAAACATTTATGATGCCCTAATTGAAATTTCTGATGATACTACCTTTACTGGATCATCTGGCAATACGGCACGTTCAGATGCAGAAGCTCTTGCAAATGGCCTTTCCAAGTTCAAATTTGTGACTTCACTCATTTTGTGGTATAATATCCTTTTCGAGATTAACCTCACTAGTAAGCAGCTTCAGGAAAAGAACTTGAACATACATTCTGCTATTCAAAAACTGCAGCAAACTAAAAATATTCTGGAGGAATTCAGAAGTGATGAAGGGTTCGAAAGAACACTGGTAGATTCTCTCGAGCTTGCTGAAGAAATAGACTTTCCGACAGAATTTGAACCAGATTCAGTTCGCATCCAGCAAAAAACAGCAGTTTTTGTATGAAGGATGAGACACACCCATTCAGAACCCAAAACAAAGGTTCAAAGTGAATTTCTACTTCGCAGTCCTTGATACTGCTATTCACTCGGTTGACGAAAGATTTCAACAGATGCAGCAACTAGAGTCAGTATTTGGCCTTCTATATGAGATCCACAACTTGCAAAAGAAAACAGCAAGAGAATTTTGTATAAAACTGGAGTCGGCATTGACGCATGAAAATTCAAAAGACATTGATGCTACAGATTTGTGTAGTGAGCTTCAGGCTTTTTCAAGACGACTTAAGAAACATTCCACTCCTGAAGAAGTACTGAAGTTTGTGAAAATAAACTCACAGACAGTTTTCCAAACATTTTTATAGCTCTACGCATTCTTTTAACTTTGCCAGTTTCCGTAGCTAGTGGGGAACGTAGCTTCTCAAAGTTATTGATAAAAACATATCTGCGTTCAACAATGGTGCAAGAGAGACTTGTTGGACTTGTCACAATGTCAATAGAGCATGAAATAGCTGGAAGACTGGATCTAAAAGAACTAGTGACTGAATTTTCAAAACTTAAAGCAAGAAAAGTCATGTTTTAAGAGCACAGAGTGGTTTTTTTTTTCGGAGTGTTTTGTAAATACAGGTTAAAGTTCATTGAAGAGAGTTTTCTTATTTCTTTCTATATTGGATGTGGTGATAATGGCAGTTAAAGCAGGATAGTAGTGTAATGGATGATTTTGGATTTGTAATAATACAAATTATTTACATTTTTAATGCATTTTTATTTGAAATCGGACTGAAATATCATCTAGCTGTCGTGTACAAATCTATTCTGAAAATTTCGTGTCTCTATTTTATCTGATCTCAGAAACACTGGTTGGACAGAGGGACAGACAAACCGAATAATTAAGCTTCTGTTTTAAAAAAAAAAAAACATTAAAAGGAAAAAAAGAGGCAAAATTTTTCCCAGTTTACCAAAAACCTCAGCCTAGATCTGCCCTTGGAGTTTGGGGATGGGGGGCAGGTTAGCGATTGCCTGGTTCGCTAGGGCACTAGTTGCTGGCAGCTAGTCTAGGGCCACCCCTGCTTGCACCACAGGGCTAAAAATAGCAGCAAAGAGGTTCCTGTTCAGGCTGGAGCCCAGCTCGGATACCCTCCCGCCTAAGATGCGCACAGCTCAGCAGTTAACTTTAAGCCATTTTTACATTCCCCTGATTTGAGGATGGGTCTAAACCCCAGTGTCAAGCAAAACAGTGTTGCCACTGAAATTGACTTTGGGGGGGGGGGGTGTCAGGATTTCAGACCATCTATCATAGACTGCCCCAACACTGAGCTACCACTCACTGCTTGAACACAACCAATATTCATCAGTTGATCAGGTGTATTCATTTCAGGCTCTTACCCTGCAAGTTCTTTTGCGTGAATGCAACAGTCTGTCCATGGGACACGTTACAGAATTAAGGCATTAGGTGTGGTTTTATTACACACAGGGATGAACAAAGATGCAGAGGTACTTGGTGCAGTATTGTTCTATACAGACTAGTTATGATGATTATAGAGAGCAATAAGATATTAGATCACCGATGGTTAGAAAACTGTTGCGTATTGAAAATATATTGTCCCTTCCCCCCAATTATCAATTTCCCCCCAAATGAAGCCTATTTAAACTACTACATCATTTGAAGACAGAAAATTAGGCACTATGTTCACAGGCTTTATCTCTGTAAATATTTGGAGTGCTATAAATACTGTGCAATACAGAACCACATTCAGAATATTCATATTCAGCTTACTGTTCTGTTGCCATGAAAATTAATATATTTTTAACATTTAATTTCTGGTTTCATATTAACTGATTTGCCAAGATTCCTTTTCAAAGACAACAGAATATTTGTATTTGAGACATCTTAGTCTATTAGCATTCTGCATAGAAAGCTACAGCACAGAGTAAGGCCTGAAAACTCAATGAAAAAAGCAAAGACACTAGTATTCTAGAAAGTTGTATGCCCCCAGCAGGACTTATCATAATCAGACAGGCCATAAGTCTAACTCTGATTGCTTCTTCTTTTCTTTTTTGGGGGGTGGAGGAGGGGAGGAGGACAGAGGTGTGAGAATGAAGGTCTGAATTCAGCCTTCTTACTCATCTTGTGATTCACAAAAATTCTGCTGCCTTCCAAAACTTGCAGCGCTTATCCGCTTCTTGTCCATGGCTGTATAAATGAATTCAAAGAGGGGGGTATTTTGACCCAAAAAAATGGACAGAATTGCAAAATATTGTTGAGAGAGGATGATCGTGTGATTAAGGGACTGGGGCTGGAAACTGGGTGATCTAGTTTCCATTCCTAGCTCTGCCACGGACATGCTATGCCTTGGGTAAGTTAAGTTGGTCTGGTTGAAGCTTTTTCAAAAGGTTTTTAGATTTCAAACCTGCTCTACATTTAACCAATTTGTGCCTCACATTCCTGTACAATGGGTTATAATACTTCACTGCCATATGGGGTGTTGTGTTAATTAATGAACATAAAAGCATTTTGAGATCCATGTAAGATGCCAATATTATTTTAGGAATACTACTATCTCATCTGAATTTGGAGTTTAATTCTAACATATAAATTATAACTGACCTTTGAAGGACTAACTTGGACTATTAAGACCCCTCACTTCTTTAGCCAGTAGGATACGATCTGTCTTCACATGTTTTTAAAGACAAAGGGCCAAATTCTGCTTTCATTTACACTGGCACAATCCAAGAAGAGCTAGATGAATGCACACTCAGATGACAATATACACACACCTTTGGCCTGTTAAGGCACTTATCTATGACTGGGGTCTCAGCTTGCACAAGGTATAGGTCTATTGACTGATCAATGCACAGTTGTGGCTCTATTCTCCTGCCACAGAATACAAATAATTTCCATTCATCGACTATGATTCCCATCATTTTGTAGTTTCTTCTGTGAGAATACGCCTCACAGTGTAAGCTGCTAATAGAGAATTTGGCAATAAGAGTACATCAGGTATATATTATAGCTGGGATTTCATGATTTTAACATCAAAATTCTGATTAGGCTGTGAGAAATGCAAATAGGTTGTATTCTGTATCTTGAATTTCCATGGGTTGAGAAATGGAAAGCCCATCTATTGGTATTGCCTGATTCACCAAAAAAAGAAGTCTGTGACATTTATCTCTTAATATAAAGGACGTGCCTGTGAATTGTATTAAAACAGGATAGCAATATATATGCAATAGAACTGATCCTCTTATTAACAAAATGTGAATGGACAACCAGTGATTGAATAAAACACTAAGCCTCCCCACAGATAACTCATCTCCAATAAATATTCCTCAGATGATGAAGAGTCCTGGACAAAGCTTTCAATATCTTTCACTTATTTTCAAACAATTCTAAATATTGTCAAGATGAGTACAGTAGAACTTCAGAGTTACGAACACCTCGGGGATGGAGGTTGTTCATAACTGAACAAAATGTTGTGTTTTTTTCTTTCAGAAATTTACAACTGAACCTTGACTTAATACAGCTTTGAAACTTTACTATGCAGAAGAAAAATGCTGCTTTTAACCATCTTAATTTAAATGAAACAAGCACAGAAACAGTTTCCTTACCTTCTCTAATCTTTTTTTAAACTTTTCCTTTTTTTTTTAGTAGTTTACATTTAACACAGTACTGTATTAGTTTTTTTACCACTCCGTCTCTGCTGCTGCCTGATTGTATACTTCCAGTTCCAAATGTGGTGTGTGGTTGTCTAGTGAGTTTGCAACTCTGGTGTTCGTAACTCTGAGATTCTACTGTAATATTATTTAGCAGTCACTGTTGCCCTGGAGTTTCAGCCAAACACTGATGATTGAGTTAGTAAAATGGTCAAATACAATTTTGCATGTTTCTGTGGCAGAAATTGCCAGTAAAAAATTTACATTTGTGGGCCAAATTCTTTGCTAGTGTAAATGAGTGACATGCCATTGAAGTCAATGCACCTTTATATACTGGCACACAAATTAGCCCTTGCTCCATTGGTTGTGGGTAGCTTATGCTGTGTGTGCAACTCATCTAGATTCATTTCCTAAGATGTACATGTTTTGTGTATGTTGTGTACTTTAAAATAATGTAAATATCTGAACTCAGAGGCCCCAAAATAATATCACACCCTTCCAGAGTATATCTTTCTTCCTAAAGGATCCCAAGTTACTTTACAAACTACATATATTAAGGGATCACTTAATTCAGCACTGAAATGCAGCTACCTCTAGATTGATCACAGCAGCTGTTTAACTACTCACTGAAACACTGGGTTTGTTTACAACTTCGCTCACAATCAGAGCTATGTGCAAAGCTCAATGAGGCACAGTAAATAAAGTAGTTTCACACAGACAGGGATGAAGAGCTTCCAGAACAGAAAAAATTAAATTATCTTTCTTCTGAAGAACACCTCACTGCACTGCTCTGAAAAACTTAATGAACATTTCCAATTAAAAACATGCTGTGAAACAACTACTTTCTACCACAAAAAAAACCCCAAAACAAAACATGCTAGAAATGGTGAAACTACAGCCTCACAGCTCTTTTAATGCAGCATGCGTGGTTTAAACCACACTGGGGTAGAAGTGGCGTCTCAGAGCTGGGAAATATATTGGAATTATTTCCATGGTCATCCTAAAAACAACATACTCGAAATAGTGCTAACTTTGGTGAAATATGTTCTCATCTAGAGCATGAATGTGCAGGCTTCT
Source organism: Terrapene triunguis (assembly GCF_002925995.2). Taxonomy (NCBI): domain Eukaryota; kingdom Metazoa; phylum Chordata; order Testudines; family Emydidae; genus Terrapene; species Terrapene triunguis. Next base: position 13,335,186 of record NW_020664409.1, read on the forward strand.
TCCCTCTGCTCCCAAATAAATGTTTGAAAATTAATATAAATGATATTATTTGTATTACTGTAGCACTTAGGAGATCAAGGCCCTGTTGTGCAAGGTGCTGTATCAACAGAACAGAAAGATGGTCCCTGCCGCAATAATTCCTTAGTTTTCCTAAGCACTGACAGCCTTAACTTGAGCCAGAGACAGTATGGGCAAAAGCTGTGCGAGCTTTTCCACGTAGTCCTGCCTCATGCATGCTGCTCAACCCTGACTTGCAGCAATCATCCAGGTCCTGGGCCTCTTTTGTGCCAGCACTGAGGATCTTCTCCGAGTGAGTGGTTTTATCAAATGGATATGTGGGAATGGGATGAAAGTTCCAAACTTACTTTTCATTGGTTACCCTAATCAGGTTTTGAACAGCTTTCCAGAATTAAAAGGCGAGATGTGCTGTAACTCACTCTTGTTTATTTACAGGCGCTCCCGCCGATCTGCTGGGCACTTCCCAAACAGAAAAGAAGTCACCGTCTCCTCACAAACGCACATAGGGTTGGCGGAAGGGGTATATATAGGGAAGCATATATGATTGTTATGTTCAATAAATATAGACATAGACATGTAAATGATCCCAAACCTACTCCTCAAGGTTGACATTATCAGCAAGTTTCCCTGAGGGCATCAGGACTCTTCAGAAGGGATTTGAATGAGGAAAGGGTAGAGGCCTTGGGCATTAGTTCTGGGAGGGAATTGAATGCAGAAGAGGTAGTGTGAAAGAAAAAATGGAAGGTGTGAGAAGCCGATAAATGGGTGGATGAGGCTAGCATTATTGATGGAGTAGACCATGATGGAGAAAGAAACAAGGGTGCCACTTCCTAATTATCCAGAGTTACACATGTCTTTGAAAGTGATAACATGAATCTTAAATGGTGTGTGGAGAAGGAGACTCTATTAGTGGGATTCAAAGGGGGCAGGGGAGAAAGGGGAGCAGGCCAAGATCAAAATAACAGGCAAGACAGATCATTTTAGAAGCAATGTTCTATATGGATGGGGGGGGGGTGAGACAAAGTGGGTGTCATGGGGGCCAGAGAGGAGGAGGTTATAGGAAAAAAATCAAGATTTGAGGGCTTGGATGAGAGCTCTCACTCCAGGGATAAAAGGATGATGCATTTTAGAAGTATTGAAGAGGAAGTGGCGGCAAAATTTGGACATGGCTTAGATATGGGGGTGGGGATAGGGATAAGCTAAAAAATGGCCCACGGTTTACAGACTTAAGTGATGGAGAGCATTGTGGTGTTTCAATGGTAGTAGAGGAAGGAATAGTGGAAAGGGAAGATAAGGAGTTTGTTTTGGGCAATATTAGGCTTATCTTTGTGGCAGGATATCAAGGAAGAGATGTGAGAGAAACAGGTCAAGATGTGGGATTGGATTGTTGGAGACAAATTGGGTGTGGAGAGATATATGTAAATGAGCTCTCAGTGGGAAGCCTTGATTTATGTTGCCAAAAGCAGCAGAGAGGTCAAGGATGAAGATAGAACAGAGATTCCACTACCTTTGCCCCCTTTTCAAACCATTTTGAGTCAGCCTGCAGTAACTGGCAGCCATTAATGTGCTCCTTGGTGTAATAGAGCGAACATGAAAGATTATGTATACCATTCAGAAAATCCAGTTTTCTTGAAATGCTGAGAGATTTTTGCATCCGTTGCAGAACGGACCAAAGAACCACTATGAAATGAACAATCTCAGCAAGGAAAGAGATGCAGGATTGTATTTCTAAACATGTTGGCCAGTATCAAATATCAGTATCATAAGCAGCCTCTGAGGAGATCAAATAGTAACAGAAAACAAAATGGGTACTTCCAAGCTGTGGGAGAAGGAGGAATAAACTGTGGTCTTGAAGTAAGACTGCCATTTTGGAACAATTTTACTGACCATGTTTTTTCCCCAAAAGTACTGTTCCCTAAAACAAAATATGTAGACAATATATATTTTGGTATATGTCTAGCTTGCAAGTGTGCAGTTCAAGATCTGTGCATGCGTAAGGGTGTGAGAGCTTTAAAAATCCACCATTGCAGCAGGGAAATGCTGTTCAGCCAAAACCCATGACATTCCCAGAAACAACACATCTGAGAATCAGGATGACAGCATAGCATTTTGGTGCATCAGAGGTTATAGGGACATCTTTGTGTTCCAGTGGGTGATTCCAGTCCAGAGCTGCTTTGTAATGCCAATATTCATTTGGATGACTTGCAACAGATCAGCGGGATATATAAAACAAATGCATGCTATTCATAAAAACACTACCATTTCAGATGGTATCTACGTATAAAAATAAATTTAAACATTTTTAAAATGTAAAGCTTAGTTCATAATGGGAAGCCTCGCAGTAATAAATAATAATTTGCATTTTAATAGCACCTTTCATCCAAGGATCATAAAGTGCTTTACAAACACCCATCTGAGGTGAGTGAAGTATTATTATCCACACTGTGCAAAGGAGGAAACTCAGGCACAGAGATGATCAGTAACTCAACATGGGTCCAATTCAGCAAAGCTGCCCCATTCAGCAGAGCACTTAAGCAAGTGCTTAACTTTAGCTTAATTTGACTGTGACATAAGCACATGCCTAGAGTGCTCTAATGAACAGTAATAAAAAGGTCACATTGAGCTTGTCTATGTTAAGATTTTTCTCTTTTGCTAGAATGATGATGTATCAATCAATGTTTCTACATGTATGGGATACAAGCATTAAGGGCCAAGTTCTTGTTCTATTGAAGACAATTGGAATTTGGCAACTGATGTCAGTGGGACCAGGCATTGGCAATTACGCTTATCAATGCCACAGAGAGCAGAGGTCAATAAAATGTGCCTCAACATTTGGCACTGTAATGTTGTAGAATTCTTCGGAACTTAATGACGTTGTGTCTTTAAGAGCTGTTTATTGCTTTGAATGGGTTTCCATTTGAAATGTACACCTTGGACTTTTAAACCCTAATGTACATATTGTCCGTGTGGAAACAAAAAGCAGAAGTTCCTTAGTTTGATTGGATAATGAAACATTAAAAATAGGTGTTTTTAAACCATTAAACCTATATTAAAAATCATATTACAGATCTCTCTGCAACCTGCGTTTTTTAACCACATGAAAGTAAATTGATCACTATCCCATTCCAATTGTTACAGTGAAAATATGCAATTCTTGCTGAATTATTTTTTCAAACACATGCATGGTGGAGTAGGTTTATTTGATTTCATTGCATGGACTGTATGCAACATGTTTTACTGCTGTTTATTTATATAACAGATGTTGTGGTGGATTTTCTCTCTTCCATGGCTCATAACAAAGAAGATCTCTTAAGCTATGCTTCATGAGAAGAGAAATGATAAACCCATGCTCAGAGTGAAAGCTGCAACCTACAGAGTGTGTCTGAGTAATATGACACTATATTTTCCACCTATTCCATTTTTTGTTCGTTGGAACAAAGACTGATTACAAAAGGAAAATATGTATTATAATCACATACACAGATATTGTATTAATATATTTACAGATTACAATATACCTATGGGTTTGATTCTATTCTTATAAAGTCTCAAAAATAAAAAAAGTTATAAATCAGGAATAACTCCAATGAAGTTACATTGGTATAAAAATGGTGTGAGATCGAAATTGGGTCCTTTTATATATTTCTATACAATACATGCTGTATTACACACTATATAGCCCAGGAAAATTATGTTTTATGTAATTGGTAGTAGGGAGGAGGAAAAAAATCATTTGCCCTGAGATATTACTTTAAGAATAGAGGACAGATGTCTAGTTACCAAAGCAGACTTGTAAAAAAATTAATCACTTGCTTCATGCAGGTTAGCTGGTATTTTGCAGGTAGGTTAGTATGGTTCATAAAGAAGCATCTGGCTTTTGGTCGAGCTTTTTAATTTTAACTGTTTCATTTCAGCTTATGGGTGCTGGTCAACATGCAATAATCTGACAAGTCTGGAGCAGATTTATTCATTTGTAACTTTGGTGCATGATTTCTAAATTGAAATTAATATTGCAAGCAAATAAGTCATAAATTGTTGGCCTGCATTCACAAAGCCTTGGCTCACTCATCTAATAAACAGGACTGAAAGTGTACCTCCATTTTAATGTCATTGAGCCCAATTCTCCACTGAGACAGAAGTCCAATTCACTACATAAACATTAAAATAACTAAAGCCTAGATCCAGTAATCACTTAAGCATATGCTTAACTTTAAGCATGTGACTAGACCTATTGACTTCAGTGAAGCTACCTTTGTACTTAAAAGTAAGCACATACTTAGGTGCTTTGCTGGACTGAGGCTAAAGGGCTCTGTTCTCTATGAGGGAATAATCTGCATAGGAAACCACGGAAGGGTTTGTCTACACTTACAGAGCTTCAGCGGAGCAGCTGTGCCATTAAAGCACTTAGTGAAGACGCTACCTATGCCAATGGGAGAACTTCTCCTGTCGGGGTAGGTACTTCTCTTCCCCAAAGGGTGATAGCTATGTCAACCGGAGAAGCCCTCCCATCAGCATAGCCTGTCTATACCAGGGGTTAGCTTGATATAACTATGTCGCTCAGGGGGGTGGATTTTCCAGAGTGAGGTAGTTATACTGATATAAATCGGTAGTGTAGACCAAGCCTAAATTTCAACATAGAGAACATCCTAGGAATTCTTCTATCAGGGGAAATGGAATGCAGAAGCCTGGATTCCCACTCCCTTGATCAGAAGATCTCCAGAGATCAACACTGATTCAAGGAGATCCACAGGCACTTCCATGCAGACGCTCCTTACCTCTCTTCTGCCACTCAGGACCATCAACTCCCATGGCTACCTGGACACTATGCTGGTGCAGTACTCTCAGGGATTCCTTTCACACTGACTGCAAAAATGGGGGAGTAAGGTTCCTTGTGCCCTACCCTTCTCTGTCCAGAAGTCATGCACTATCTGGTCCAAAGCATTTATTTGTTACTTCGAGACACATCCTGGTGTGTCCAGTACCCATGTAATGAGGCATTTATATACTGATATTACTGAGTGCTCAGGTACTTCTAATTTGTTTTTTTCCTCTCACTAGAGGATAACAGGTGCATTAAGAACTGGATCAGTAAAGACTCATTCTAGGGATCTGTGCTAGGAAATTAAAGGCAGTAAAAGCTACCCAGATTGGATTTTCTAGGATCTCCCAGCCTTCAGTCCCATGGTGCAGAATTAGGGCTTGTTTCTTTTGTAGAATCTGGCCACAAACATTTGAGGCCAATTCTCCAATGCTTACTGAGGCTGACTAACAGTAAGTGTATTCAAGCTGTGTGAAGCTTGCAGAACTGGAGCCTTCTAAATTAGCAAGTCTGATCATAAACATTTCTAACCAGGCATTTCCAACTGTAGGGTGCCTAATAGCATAGATTTATTGAAAATGCTACAGAGTAAATACTGTGTACATGCAGGGACCACTTTTCAACATTAATATCTCAGACATCTGAATAATTTTCTCAAAAGACAGAAATCTATTAGGCCATGCAATTAACTGCTTGTCAATTTTTATTTTTAAATTATAGCTGTTTTGGACTCCTATGAGTGCAAATAAATCCTCAGAGACCTGACTCGTTGTCATCTCTGTCGACTTCTCTCTTGTTTAATTTAAGATGGACTATTTCTTTTTAATACAGTTTTAAAAAGTGAGAGAGAAAAAAATACCATGCTCATGGGCTGTGTCTGACAGCTCTCAGCCAAGACTGAATTTATAAAACTGAATTAGCAACAATGAATTCTGTAGGAGTATCTGCAGTACAGTCTGACCAGAAGCACTACAAACACCTTGCTAATCTGCTGCAACTCAGGGTATGTCCACACTACAGGATTAATCCGAATTTAGATAATTCGAATTTGGGAAACAGGTTGTATAAATTCGATTGTGCGCGGCCACACTAAGCACCTTAATTCGGTTTTAAACCACATTAATTCGGTGGTGTGCGGCCACACTACCCCATTAACTTAAACACAGTAATTCGGTGGTGTGCGTCCACACTAACCCTAATTCGAATTAACAAAATCGATTTAGGCTCTACTCCGTTCGTCGAGGTGGAGTACAGAAATCGATTTAAAGGGCCCTTTAATTCGAATTAACTAGCTCTGTAGTGTGGACGGGTGAAGGGTTAATTCGGATTAAGGCAGCTAAATCCGAATTAAAGTCCTAGTGTAGACCAGGCCTCAGGTAGCCATTTCCCTAGCACGGAGCTGTAAAGAGTCAGTTGGTCCATTTTAGTCAGACTTTATTTCTTGTATGTCTCATTTTCTGCCATCATAACAACCAAGACACAACTCGGTCAACCAGAACTACCCTTTCTTCGGTGTTGTGGGGTGGGCAGAGAGATTTTTCCCTATTGAAGATAAGCTTTGCTGTGAACTCAATGCTTGCGAGCAAAGAGCACATCATCTTACAGGCAACAGAAGAATATCTGTCCATAGACACAGGCCGTAAGTCAAGAAGTGTCCTATAATGATGAGCAGATGGCTGAAAGGTAAGGAAAGGGCTGGAGTAGGGAGCTGCTACTTAATGGTACCCTATAAGCATCAGTCAGAGCAGAGATATTTTGAACTACACTGTAAAATAATGATAGATCATCCTATCATATGGTGCTCAAAAAACCCCATTCACTCTGCACACAATACCCACAACTGAAAAGATCAGTGTGAGGAACCATATGTTATACAATGTGGAATCATTATCCACTGATATAAAGGAGCAGAAGAATTTAATTTTTGGTATTTGGTCATGGTTGTAAAAAAGTATAGTAATACTGATCTAAGTATTTGTCAGGAGAAAAAGAACGATTACCTTTTTGTTCTGCTTTTCCTTGCTTTTCTTTGTTTTATAAAGATTTCCTCTGCACTCTTTTTAGACGGTTAGGCTGTATACAGAATGCACCAAAATTGATCAGACAATAGAAGCAGACAGACCAGGTTCTGCAAATTGGTAGACATAGATTCCTTCCCTGCTTCCCTTCTACATCCAACCATGATGGAAAATATCCATTAAAATGTATGTAAGTAGCGTGAAAGCAGTGTTGGCACTGTCCACATCACATCTATCATCACCAAAGGACAAGTAGAAGATTATCCACAGATCATGAAGAATTCTGTGATATTCCCTGTTGAATCCCTCATCTCAAAAGTCAGCCAAAAAGGAAAACAGGGAAGGGTTGAGAAGGAGGGAAGTTGAGAGCAGATATCCCCATTAACTAGTGAAGAGTATAATTTCTAGAGACAGTGAAGGTGAAACAACGGAGGACATTCTATATCAGTTTGACAGTTTTTCTTCCCTCCTCCCTAAAATAAATACTTTTCAGTTTACTTTGAGTGGTCTTCTAGTGTATTTGATAAAGGCTGTTCCAAAACAGACTCATTCCTAACGTAGGCAAAAACCAAATATAAGCCCCTGGTCAGCATGTGTTACATGTCCCTTTCTATGTCCAATCCAGAGAGGATTATTATTAATAATTATTTGTATTACTGTAGTACATAAAAGTCCCAATCATGGACCAGGACTTGGTTGTGCTAGGTGCTGCTAACACAGAACAAAAAGATGGTCCTAGCACCACACAACAAATGGACAGAGACAGACAGAGGAATGCACAGAAACGGAGCTTGGCTCTTGAGCTGAAGCTGTAGTGACTCAGGCTGATAGCTCTGGTGGTTCAATCCCTGGTGTCAGCCAAAACAGTGACCATTAAACACCCTCCACACCCAACACCATCATCCTGCTGTATTGTCCTTTCCTAGTGGAAATAAAATGTGAATCATAGACAAGAGGTTTGTTAAATCCCTCCAGTCAGAATGGTCAGTTGATTATCTTTGCTACCACTAGGGCCTCTTTAGCAGTAGGAGTATGTGCTGCAGCGTGTCAGTTTGAGCATAGGCAAAAGATATTTTTAAGAGAGACTTGAACGCATCACCAGACAACTGGCAATTGTGGTTCCCACTTGAAATGGGCTGTTGTTCCAAACTACAGAGGTCTGTCCCCAAAACCCTATCCTTAAGGTGGGGATAAAGTAGCACTTCACATTGTCAGAAAATCTTGACCGGCTGATACACGGATACAGATAATTACTTTCCTCTGGAGATGCCCTTCCAGGGAGGATAGCAGCCACTGATGTAGCTATGCTTATGTAGTAATCTTGTGGGAGCAATTTTATGTGAAGTAACCAAAGAGAGCCCTCTTGCCACAACACCCCCCCCAAAAAAGACCCCTATTTAATGGTGAAAAGCTTTCAACAAGTTCTCCCCCATTTGTTAGATTTATGGAAGCAATAAGCAGCCATAAAACATCTGCCAGATCATTCTACATTTCAGTTTTGATTATCTGTCTGCTAGTTTGAGGAGAGCTTTAACTATGCAGATGCAAGAAGTGTGAAAGCCATTCAGCTTAGATTTATTCTTGAGTAGTACCGGCTGTCTAAAATGGGGCTATAAAATCTAGACTCCCTGTCTGGTTTGTTGTATGGCTTTGTGCTATTAATTGCAATTTGGCTAACAGGTGCTTGCTGCCGTCTTTACATTCTTACCATAAAAAAGGATTATATTTCTATCTGGATGAAAGGGTGGTGCTTGCTTTTAAGCAGAAGTTTAAAAAGGCACATAGATGTAGTTCATCGTTTCCCAATAAAATTGGGAATCACTGCTAACTAACAAAAAGTGGCCTTTTCTCTTGTTTGAGAGGAAGGGAGGAAAACAATTTAACATGGTTGTTTGCATATCCACTCCGCTTCACCAAGTGTCAGATGGTCATGAGTTAGACCCACTATGGACTTACTCCCATGGACCTCTCTAGTTCCTTTGACTCACCCAGTAATGAGTCCTTTCTGTATCTTCAAACAAGCACATCAAGGTTGGGCCCCAATCCAGAAAAGTATCTAAGCACACATTTAACTTTGATTTAAATTAGACTGGTCACATGCTTAAAGTTAAGCACATGCTTAAGAGCGGGGATGAATCAGAGCCTTGGTGTGAGAGCTTTGTCTGCAGCTCCTTTTCCTGGAACAACATTCGTGAAACTTGCCAGCTCATTAACTCTTCATCTCTTTTCAAATATCATCTGAAAACGTCTCTTTTTTGCCTTAGCCTATATGTCTTCATTTCTCTCTCCCTCTGACATTGTTGATTTAACTTTGCAACTCTATTCCCTAATGCTGTAAAGCATTTGAAATACAGTTGTGTGAAAAACACTCTACAAAAAAAAAAAATGGAGGTGTAAAAGCCTGATCCAAATACGTTAGTGACTGTTCGAGTAGGCACTGCCTCATAAAGTTAAAACAATATGATGTTAGCTACTGGCTAAGCGTGAGACAAAGTTCATAAGAATTCTTGAGACCTGAAGGCATCTAGACAGCCCTGCAGTCGGAGTTTGGTCCCTGAAGTCTTCGAGCCATTTATTTAATTGGTTATGTAATCCTTGAATATTTTGGATGAAAAGGCTAACACTCTACAAGTGTGAAAATGGACAGCAACCAGTTAAAGAAGGTCACATGGCTATATTTTCAAAAGTATTTAGGTGCCTAAAGATGCAGATAGATGCCTAGTGGGATTTCCAAAAGTGCTTAAGCACCAATAGATTTCGATGAGAGTTAGTAGCCTCACCTGGATAGGCACCTTTGGAAATCCCACTAGGGGCTTAAATACCTTTGGAAATCTGGCCCAAAGTGCATAGATTAGATGTAAAAGGGACCATTTAACATCCAGAATGTCCACCACAAAGCAGTACCATCCAGCTTGTGTGTGGAAAGTGTATTTGAATGGAAATCATTTTGGTTAGTGGCATAAAATAGTAGGCAAGGACATTTTATGGCTATAAAATGAGGGAGTTGAGCGCACTCAGCTACTCACAGGATTAGATGAAATTTTGCTTTGACACACACCCTGTGTAACCACAGTAATTTCAGTGGGGTTGCATGGGGAGTGGAATTGAGAAAAATATGCTTCCAATATTAATGTGTTTTCAAGTGATATACGAATTCTAACACCAAGTTTCCCTATCTTAAAAAACAAACGAAAACTACTTTTCTTCCCTGGCCATACACCTACCTCAAATTGCTGCTGATATTGCAGAAAATTCCTTACATTCTTTACATATAAGCATTCAGGTAATAAATAAGATTTTGAACGCAGATCTTAACCTATTCCATTTTGTTTGAATATTTTCTTTTACTGCTCAGTCCAGTCCATTATGGGAGTAGCTAAATGTTTTAATTAAACATTCTTGAGTATTTGGATTTTATCTCTCATAGATACACCACACCCTGGTTGTAAAAATGCCATCAGAAGCAGCCAAAATACTTTTCTTTCACTAAAGAGGAGTTGTTAATTAGAATAACTATATACCGGCTACCTTGCAAATACCTTACATTTATAATCTAGGGCCTTTCCTCCCCATGACTATATACACTTTACAAATAGCTTTCCTCCCCTCAAAGTGCTACACAAGCAGTATTCATTAGATTACTGACCTGCAGATGAAATGCCACCACCTCCAGGTAGAATGCAGCAGCCATTTTATACAACACTAGACAATCATGTTTAGAATGAAGAATGAGAAATATCTCTAACTGGGAAAAGTTTTTAGACTCTTCAAATGTGTCAGATTCATTGTTGGTGTAACCTCAGCTAGAATTTGGCCAGAACTATCTAATGAATTTGTCTTAGGGTTTTCTATAATGCCCATCACAAATTATTTCTCAGGAAACTCCAGGGTTAATACCTTAACTCTTGCAAAAAGTGAAACATTATCATTAAGAACCATGTGTTCAGGGCCTGGATTTTGCTTCTCAAGTGGTCAGGTTCTCAATTTTCAACCCTCATCTGAAATATGGCACCTCCAGCAGCACCATATGCCCCCATCACTGGCTGGGGCATTGATGCAGTACTGACTCAGAGGGGAGAATACTACCTATTAAACACTAAAGGCAATTATGACTAGTAGCATATTTCTATGAGCCAAAGTATAAAAACCCTTGCCAACCATTACCTCATCGCCACTGACTAACCAGCACCTTTGATTTGCCAGTGTTCTGAAGCATTATTAGCTTGCTGGGTGTGTCAGCTCATCCTGCTCTCCCAACATTTAGAAATCAAGACTGATGATAGCTCTGGGCTGCCGTGGCAGCTCCACACCCAAGCAGGTAGAGAGCAAATATGCAGGAGTGGAACACTGCATTAGGAACGCTGGTAGGTGAGCATCGCTATATGCAATTTTAAATGCAAAAGAAAAAATCATCATAGGTAAATGCATGGAGGAGGGTGCAGCCATCAACGTGGGGAAAATCCATCCTACCTGCAGGAATCCCTAGTAAGCAGGCTCTATATGGATGATGCAAGGGGGCTGGGAGGCGAACAACATCCTCCCGTCTGGGGGCCAGAGCCCAGGACTGCAACCCTATGGCACAGAATAGCAACTACAGCCCTTCTATACCACTTGATTGGGTGTTGGGGGATAGTGGACCAGTGTAAACATGACTCTTGTAGCCCCTCCCCATTCTGACCCATTGCTTGATGACCATGTCCACGGCATGCAGTGGGAGGGGGGGTAAGCACCTATTGTGCAGCAGCTTTGCCTGCATTCCCATCATGTAGCCCCATTGTAAGGCTTAAATGGTGCAGCCCTCTGTAGCATGGATGAATTTCACCTGCCTCGAGGAGCCAGAGGATCCATGAGAAAATTAGGCTTACACCCTGCAGAGCCCGTCACCTCTGTGAGGGGAGCCTGCCTTCCTTCCACGCTCTCTCCTGACAGTGAGCATGTTTCCCTCAAGAGCCGTTGGCTCCCAACTGCAGCTGAGCATTTTCCTCTCCTCCAGGAGGAGTGAATACTAGGGGGAGGGAGCTAATGCGGACTGGAAAAGAGTTAAACACTGGCTGGCTAGAGAAGAGTAACCTCCATGGCAATTTGCCACAGAGTTTAACCTCCTATATTTGAGGACCATGCCACACACAGCGGTTGCTCCCTGGCTCTACTTCCCCTGTGGCCTAACACACCCTGCAAATGTCTCCAATGCGTGGGGGAAGCATCTTTGGGTCTTTTCTAGTGCATTTTCTCCTCTGTGTTGCTGAAGGAAAGGGAAGGGAATATTTTTTTAAAAGTTTAAAATGAACCCTCCAAAAGTAACAGCAACAGATAAATGCAGCTACCAGAGCAGGAAAATTGGAAGCAGAGCATACAGGGGAAATAGTGGAGGTCAGCAGAATTTCATAACACAATCAAAAACGCTACACTGGATCAGAGCAAAAAGCCTGAACCAAAACCCCAGATCAAAACACCCCTGCCCTCCGGTAGAGCATGGATTCAGATCTGAACTTTGCAACTCTGGTCTGTCCTCAGCTCATCAGACAGTCCCCTTACGCAGAGGGCCTTATTGCAGAAATCAATGCTCTCACTTCTCACGCTCGGGCATTCTACATTATCTCTCCTTTTATATAGTTTACTTTTAAAAAAATCCAAACACAGATACAAGTCTGGTCCAAGCCAGGTAAACTAAGGCTCACCATATTCCTGAGTGGATGACACTGTAAAAGTTGGGATGGATGAAGAGAGGGTTAATCTGGGAAAACTCTTCTCTGTCCATGTAGCTGGGGCAGTCCACTCCTGCCTTCTATTGCCTGTGTCTCCCTGTGCCATTTATTTGAGTTTCGTCCACCAATACCCTTGCAATCCTGTGTAACAGTCTATTTACAACAGCCCCCATGCTTCCAGCCCTCACCTCAGGACCTGAGAAGACCAGAGGTCTCCCGTCCCCAAGGCTTCTGTGAGACTGTGCTCAGCTAGCTCTGTTTCTTTCTCTCCCCTGGCACTGCCTTCCTGTGTCGCTCTATCAGTTTTGAGCTGATGAGCTAATTGGCTTGTTAGCCCACCGAGCTCACCAGCCTGATTAGCTAATTACCTTTAATTACCCCAATCAGCTTTCCCTGGGGAAACTAATGGGTGTCAGAGTGATCAGAGTGCAGGCTCGCCTGTTAACTCCCTGCACTCTGCCACTGTCCCCTTTGGAAATGTGGGGGTTGTGGTGAGAGGGGCGTAGCACTTAATCTCCCTATTATAACAGAAGGATTGAAAAATAGACTCATCTTTATCAAACCAACAGATCAAGCTGGGTACTTACTCCTTGTTAAATTCTTTCCTCTTCCTTTCTTTGCCACTTGTCTGCCCCCTTCGTTTTCCCCTTCCTTCCTTCCTTTCTGCCGTCCTCTCTATTCAGAGGCAGTGTACTTCATTCCCTGCATACTGGAGCAGGAGATTATAGGGGAAGTGCCTGGACACATGTAACCCAATTAAATGTTGGCAGCGTATTCAGTGTTTCCACTACGCGAGTTGGAAATTTTTAAATGTCAAGTTGACCACTGTGAATTGATGCTTCCCATCTACATTTCTCTGCATCAAGCAGCTAATAGAGTATGTATTCATTGTCATCAAGTGCCACAAATCTCAATTTAAGACCATTCACAAACATTCAGCTAAAATTCTTCATCTTTCAGCAGGTCTCTCCCATAACCCCATGTCACCAATGACTTTTGGCAGAAACAAACAACAAACTAGGACTCTGCAGACTCTCACTCACTCTCTCCTTAGCTATCTCACTAAATATATACAGCATTCCTCCACTGAGTATCATTTCGATCTTGTATAATTCCTTCAAATAATGTGTTAGATAATAGATTTTAAAGCAGATAAACACATACTGACTTTGTGTGCACAGACTCTACATGGTCTGAAGCCATCCAGCAATACAGCTGGTCTTTTGAAAGGATGTTACTCCCAGAACAAACTTTGTAGCTTCAAGGCAACCATTTTCTGTATTGATCCAAACTCTGCTGGCCTTACTCACATTAGCAGACTTCAGTGGGACACTATCGTGGGAGTAAGGGGAATAAGGTGTGAGCCTTTATAAGCAGAATTCATTACAGGTAGAATCAAAACACAAACAGAACTGCCCTGATACAGTAGAACCTCAGAGTTACGAACACCAGAGTTATGAACTGACTGATCAGCCACACACTGGAACTAGAAGTATGCAATCAGGCAGCAGCAGACAGGGTAAAAAGGACAAATACAGTACAGTACTGTGTTAAACGTAAACTACTAAAAAAAAGGGGGGGGGAGGGGAGGAGTTTAAAAAATGATTTGACAAGGTAATAAACTGTTTCTGTGCTTGTTTCATTTAAATTAAGATAGTTAAAAGCAGCATTTTTCTTCTGCATAGTAAAATTTCAAAGCTGTATTAAGTCAATGTTCAGTTGTAAACCTTTGAAAGAACCACCACAACATTTTGTTCATAGTTACGGACATTTCAGAGTTATGAACACCTCGGGAATAGAGGTTGTTCGTAACTCTGAGAATCTACTATACTTTAAAATATGTTTGGGGGCAGAGGGGGAGGGAGGGAAGGAAGGAGAGTCACTTATCTGATCCTTTAAACATTTCTTACTAGAAGAAACCCTGCTCGTTGTCATTCTGTGTAGCAAAATGCACCATAATTTTAAAAATGTCTATGAAAGAGTTTTCACTGAATTAGTTCTCAGTGCAACTCAGCAAAATATTATGAGGGCTTAATCTTGCTCGTCTTGTTACTGAGAGAAGTCCCATTAAAATGAATGAGATTACTCACGTGAGCAAAACAAAGAGGATTCAGTTTATGACACTATTTACTTAAATACTGAAGATTTAGAAACTAAAAAGTTTAGTAGAACCCAGGATACTAGATTCGGAGCTCAGATATATGCCACGGTGAATATTTAAATTCTAATCAAATATTTGTTAAGCTGGGAATTAGTGCACAGATATAAGATACACATTTATTTGTATCTTCTTATTCAATATGATGCAACAGTAGAAAGGAAAGGAAGAAAACAATCATATACAGAGGCCTTGTTTTTTTACAGCCAGTCTATGGAGTTAAAGGTATATATGATGCTGCTTGTGGTCTTTAAAGATCTCCTGGCACTTTTTATTTTGGCAAAGGAAGGGGGTGCTAGCCCCAGTGTGCCAGGATAAACAAACATCCTTGCCATTACAAATATCAATACCTGCACAACAGGATGTCCCCCAGCAGATGCCTTCACAGCCCCTCGACTCCCCTCCGTCTCATAATGAGCTCTGTGATGGGATTTGGGCTGCTCTTCAATCCGAAGTTCATAAGGTCCTGAGTGAGATGGCAACTGCCAGTCAAGGGCAGGCAGGGATGGGCTATAATGGAAGAGAAAGTGTATTAAATATTAACATCAAGTAGACTATCACAGACCACAAGAATCTGGTTCTATTACTTTAGAGACCATGTTTAGCAGTTCATCCTTCACCATCTTACATTTAAAATTTCATCAATATGGATGTCATGACATAAGTAATTTAAAAGGCAATGGTTATTTTATGAAGATTTATGAGTAAAGCATAATTGATGGGCCAGATGCTATCAGATTTGTAAACAAAATGGAAAAAATTTTAAGCATGGTTTAAAAACGCTTTAATGTATTGATCATTGAATCAAAGGACAAAGGTGGATACAAAGGAATTTAAAGAGTGGTTCTAGTCTGAAAATGACTATTAACTTGGCATTGTGGAAGTTCTACATTTAATGTATCTCACTGACTAGATCAAATCTGCTTCATTTACAAGAAAAAAATATTCCCCACCGCAACTTCCAAGCCTGAAAACTCATGTTGGATTCTCAAAATTAAGCAGGGTTCTTTCTGGCTGATATTTCATCAACAATGTAGATCTTCAAGCAGAACTTAATTAAGAATTACATTGATGATGATATACAAGCCAGAATAGAATCCAACTCAGTCTCCCAGTTCTATATTGACTCTGCAATTATAACAGAAGTAAAAATAGTAAAGACATATTATTGTCACTAAACAATCAGACATGACTGAATACAACAATAAGAAGCTGCAGGTTTTACAGAGCCACTTTCAGAGAACCACACTTTAAAATAATGTCAGGGGAGAGCATTACTGAAAGAAATGTACTGTTTATGTCACAAAATAAAACCATTGGTTACAACTGTCTTTGATAGGCTCTGGCTTGCTGTAACTTTATTGGTCTTAAAATTAAAGCTAGCCACAGCCTTCTGATAGAAATAATAAGTTTTAGGTTTACTTCATAATCTTTCAAAACCCTGGAATTGGTAAAGTCTCTTAATAGAATGACCTTCAAACATACCTTCTATTCAAATAGTATTCAAATAGTACAACAAATTTAAAATAGACAGTTACATATTATACTTTGCATTTATATAGCGCCTTACCATATCTGGGCTCGATCATGCACCATACAAGTCAGTGGAAGTTTTTCCATTAACTTGAACAGGAACAGGAGTGGGATCAAGCCCCAGATGAGAATCTCAATTTGATTTACAGAAGCACTTACTCCCATTGTACAGATGGGAAAGCCAAGACAGAGAGAGGCTAACTTGCCCAAGTTCATATAAGGAGGAGTGACCTGAAGAAGAGCCATGTGTAAGCTCGAAAGCTTCTCTCTCTCACCAACAGAAGTTGGTCCAGTAAAAGATATTACCTCACCTCCCTGGTCTCTGTATGAAGGAGTGTCATTTGGAATTAGCCAGTCCCCTGCTCTGACCACTACAATGCCATTGTCGGAAGACAGGATACTGGGCTAAATGGACCTTTGGTCTGACCCAGTATAGCCATTCTTAGGCTACAGCCAGGATTTGAGGAGAGTGAACTAGTGCTGTGAATGGGACAGTTCGAAGTTCTGACACTTGCATTAGATAATCCACCAGAGATACCCTCTGTCTATGGTTGGCTTATTTTACAAAAAGACATGTTGAGATGGGCATACAGCAGAGACAAGCCAATGATGAATGATCAAATGTGTACCAGTCATTTAAAATGTTATAACACATAGACAGTGTTCCATACACTCCAAGACATTATACCAGTTAACTATGAGCATCCCCTAAACAACCCTGTCAGGCTCTGCTGCTTGCTTCGTCAGCTGGAGGCCTTTGACATGAACACAGCTCCATGGCATCCAGCAAAGATGAGAACAAAATATTTTTTAAAAAATATTTCCAATACAATAACTTAAGGAATTAAAACCGTGAGGACTTTATGCTGGGGGCATGCAATGCATTTTCCTTCTTTTCAATTCACCTTCTTTCACAGAAATTAGTTGTCTTAAAGGAGGCCACAGGCACAAGAGAGGTTCCCTATTGAATGCACATAGTGTACAAGCAAGCACCTTTTCAATCTGAGGCAGAAAATTACATCTCAGAGTTCTGCTGGCTCCACAAACCTGTCAAGACTCCTATCGTTTGTGTCACCACTAAAACCTTTTGACAGACAGAAGCCCAATATCCTCCTCCCCTTGTCTGTTATTTAGGACCTGACACTTTACAGAAATACATTTGCTTACTTGAGCCACTGCAAATAGTCCCATTGACTCAACACATAAAGTTAAGCCCAGTCACAAGTCTTTCCGTGATTGGGGCCTTAGTCTAGATATGTGATAAAAGCTAATTGCTTTTTAATTTTTATTCAGTACCTTTTTACCAGCACATTTAATTTGTAACTGGGAGCACGTGTATGTAATTATAGGCCGGGCTGCTAGCACCGTATTGCACAACACTTCCCATTATAAGATCTTATTTTCAGTTGGTTTCAACTTTGCCAAATGTTAACCATTTAGGCTGAGATTTTCCAAGCTGGGTGTCTCCTCAGACTGAGTTTTTTGGAAAATGTCATAATCAAAATGATTCAGCCATTTCTGAGAATTAAGCTACGGGAAAAAATGCTGGTTTGCACATGTTACACATTTTTGGTGACCTTTACTTTGAACAGCTCTAACATCACCATGCTTTGGAGCAGGAACGGCCAAGTTATAAACTTTCCAAAAAAATCACACTTCAGAAGAGACTTATTAGCTTAATAGCTAAAATCTCCAAAGATTCCATTGTCACTAGGTATGCTCAACATAAGAATTGCCATACTGGGTCAGACCAAAGGTCCATCTAGCCCAGTATCCGTCTTCTGACAGTGGCCAATGGCAGGTGCCCCAGAGGGAATGAACAGAACTGGTAATCATCAAGTGATCCATCTCCTGTCGCCCATTCCCAGCTTCTGACAAACAGAGGCTAGGGACACCATCCCTGCCTATCCTTGCTAATAGCCATTGATGGACCTATCCTTCATGAATTTATCTAGTTCTTTTTTGAACCATGTTATAGTCTTATAGATCTTCCCACCCGACAGGTTCCTAGAGCCCAGGCTCCAGCCCAAGCCCAGATGTCTACACAGCAATGAAACAGCCCCGCAGCCTAAGCCCCGCAAGCCCATGTCAGCTGGTATGGGCCAGCTTCACGTTTTTCTTTCCTGTATAGACATACTCTCACATTCCCAGTGCTGACCAGAATGCATATGCCATCCCCATAGAGCAACTGAGCATACGCCATACCCTCATAGCTCCCACCTGCGTCTGGACTGTACATGCACCATCCTCACATAGTGGCTAAACGTGCTCCAGCCCTGGTCTACAGGGTCAAAGGTGGCTACAGACCCAAGAGGGGAGGGGTACAGAAACTGAGAGCAGGGAGCCCGTCTCTTCTGTCCTCTCAATGACCCTCCACGCTGCCTGAGTTCCAGCATGGGGAAAAGGAAGTTGCCTGAATCAAATGCAAAGCAGACAAGAGACAGACGGGGGAAGGAAAAGGAGTAGATTGGGAAAAGGAGTGGTGAAACTGGTACTGGCATGGGTGGGAGAAGACTGGGATAAGGAGCAGGGGAGGATACTGATGGGGTCAGACTGAGATCCCTGGAGGGGAGATTAGGACTGGCTGGGCAAGGAGACTGGGGGAATGGAGACTGGGATTAGGCAAAGAAAATGGGACTGGGATAAGGAGCGGGGGGAAGAGGGGAGAGAAGAGACAGGACTCAGACAGATTTAAGGCAGAAGGGGAAAAGCTTGTCGGAAATGGGCAGAAGAGTCTGTGCTGATCCATTTACCTCCGTAATCCTGTCTCCCAAGAAATGAGGCCTCACCCATGTCAAGCCATGCCTACACACACGAGGGCACACACCCCTCCAGAGCCTGAAATGAAACCCAAGATTCCAGAGTCTCACCAGTCCCCTCCTGTCAGCAAATATCTGTGAAATTATCTGGCAAAGTGTGTGTCTCCTCTCCTGCTAGTGCTGGTCCACAGAGGATGACAATCTACTACTATCAGTTACTCTATTAGCCCAAGTGGCAGAAATCAGTGTAGTGTATCTAAAGGTTCCAACCTGCCTGATGATGCCAATATGATGTAGATGCCAATATGATGCCACGTGGTGGGCGTTTCTATTTTTTCAATATTTGCACAGGAAACCTTAAGTCTGGCATATCCTAACTTGCATGCTTGACTTTGCAACCTTAACAATGTTCTTTAAACATCTTTTTTTGTGTAATTTATATTATATATACATACACATAGTACATACCTACAGTATTATAGTTGCCCTTAATTTTCCAGTTTTCCTTAAGATACATTTCTTGTTAAATTATTTGTATTGCAGTAGCACCTAGAAGTCCCAGTCATGGGCCAGGGCTCCACGGTGCTAGGTGCTGCACAAACATGGTTATCTAGGTATCTAAGAGTCTCTTGTACTTTTTTTATACTTACTATAGAATATATCTTGAAAACTGTCGGTACTGAAGTTATTTCTCTGCTAATACTTATGGTTGGATCCTGCACCACCGAAGCCAATGGGAAGCTTGCCACTGAATACAATGAGGGCAAAATGAAGTCCTTTGGGCTCAATAGTACCTTCAGGCACAGCCCATAGTAAGGGTTGGGTTGGAGCTACCCTGCCCTGGCAGAGCTCTGGGTGGTAGAGTTGCAGAGTGCCTACTGGAACTCCTCAGTGTGGAAGGAGAACATGCTGCTACTACACCTCTTTATGGGATGCTGGCTTACTACTCCCAACATGGCCAGCCAGCACCTCAAATGATGCAAGAGAGCAGCAGGACCATGGCCTGCCTACCACACTTAGGTGTGCTGTGTACCCCTGAAGCATTAAGGGCAAAGCAGCTCACCCGAGCACAGGGACTGCAATTCTGTCTGGTTCTTATGCAGGCAACAAAAGGGGGAAGGAGATGAAGGATGATAGGGTCTCTTATGCCCTCCCCCAGCACTGTGCATTCACACAAGCAGAACCTGGCCCTTAGTTATTGAAAGGCAGCTGGCAAGTGTTTAAGACCACCGTTGTGTACATATTGCATTCTGGATATACTTCTGCCTGAAAGATTCCTGGAAAACTTTCTGGAGAAACTCTATTTGACTGCAACAATAAATAACAAAGACCAGAGCAAAACACCTGCATATCTCCTGCTGATGATCAGCACACATATTTAAACAGATGTTTCTGGTTTTAGGTATGTTCATATTTGACGGATCTTTTCTCTCTTTTTCTGAGGACATGGCCTCTCTTGGGTTAAGACATTTTACCACTAAATAAAAAAAGCACTAATCCAACTACCAGCACAAACCTTAGAGTCCTCAAGTGCAAAAGGAATAATAATAATTAATAATAAAAATAATAATAAAAGACATGAAACTGACTGGAAAATAACCTGATCTCCCCTGATTTTGTTTCTTTGTTTAAAATGTTTAAATAAGCACTTAAAATTGTAAAATACAAAGGAAAGTTACTGATTCTAATGTAACACTGGTCATAAAAATCTGGTTTGCTGTTAGCTTCCTATTAATCATCAAAATTCCACTATGAATCCTGACTGATAATAAATTGACAATTAATGATAGTTTTCCTGATAAAGGAAGCAGAGTGATGAATTTAACAGTTTCATGGGCTGTGGCTGTCAGAGCTATTTCCTATTTTAGGTTATCTTCATCATGCACTTAATTTCCTGCAGCATAATATGGTTAAAGGAAAAAAATCATGGAGCAAATATTTTAGGGTTAAAAAATTAATCTGAGTGCTGAAAAGATCCCTATCAATTTGGGAGAGTTCAACTCTACAAGCTGGTGAAGCCCCCCTTGTAGTGGAGAAAATAACACCGGGACAGATCCTCAACTGGTGTAAATTGGTGTAGCTCCATGGACTTGTTCACACCAGATTCTCATTCTCAAGAATGAAAGTTTTCTCCTGTGACATGATAAATCCAGCTGTGATCCTTCTAAAAGCCATAAGCAGGCCTGCTTGTTTCAAGTCAGTTAAATTTAAAAAAAACTGGATCACCTGAACTCAGTAGGACATAAGTCAGGCTACAAGATTGATGAAAAGTGACTTTTTTCACTTACCCAGATAAAGCATGTGATTAAATCAATCATAGATTAGCCAGTCTAACTGACCTCGGTCTTTAATAGAAAAAATTTAGATTAGCGGACAAAGAATATATTAAGCAGTATGTCATCATGTCAGTTGAAATAAAAAAGATCTTGGGTAAAATTTTCACAGGTTCCTAAGTGATTTCTGGGCCTACGCTGCATTTTCAAAAGTGACAGGCATTTAGAAGCCTAAGTCTTATTGAAAGTCAATGGGATGCAGGTTTCTAAATGCCTACATCACTTTTCAAAAAGGAGCTTGTGCTCATAAACTTTTGCAGATTTTACCCTTTAACTGACCCTGTCATATTTAAGGGTCTCAGCACTGTGATTGATCTTACATGAGGCCTAATTCTGATCTGACTTCCAGTATAGCATTGTAAATCAAGAGTAATCCATTGAAGTCAATGGTGTTACAACAGTGTAAAAATGGTGTATTGGAGAATCAAGCCTTATGTTTGTTCTAATGCCTAAGTACAAAGACAGGGTGACTGAGAATCAGGCCCTCTTAAGCCCTTCTTTATCACTCTGGTAGTGTAATGAGGCCCTAAAGTGGGTGGAAACAACCCCTGAGAATATTCCCAGTGCAAAATGTCTTCCTAACCACTGAAAAACTGGTGTGAAGTCTCTGCACTGGCCCTGCTCCCAGCCCCTGGCACAGGGGACATGGCTGGAATGTATTTCACCATGACTATCCTCTGCTAGGAGACCATGGGATGTAAAGCCTAAGTTTATACCAGGCACCAGTCTTGCCCCTGGACAGCTCAGAATGTGGGAATGCTAACGTGCCTTTTATTCATTTTTATAAGCCACCTTCCCTTCCCTTTCCCTCTCTCACATCCATCCTTGCCCTAAACATCGGAAAAGTGCAACTGAGAATTCGGCCAGCTGGACAGATTTAGGGCCTGAGCTCTCAAACACTTATGCATTTGAATATATCTACTCATGCAATTAGTCCCACTGAGTTCAATAAGCCTACTCCTATGAATAAAATTTCTCAAATGGGGAAGCTTCTGAAGGATGCGGTCATTAAGTTGGAATGTACTGGTCTATCTTAAACCTTTGTGCTGTCCTTCTAAAAGTCTTGTATTTATTTAACTGATATTTTTATATGCGAGTAGTTAATAATGTTTAGGAAAGATCTCTGATATCATGTCAAGAGAAAGTTTTTTCTTTCTTAATGCCAATTTCTATGGTAAGCTTTAGTTTCATGACAATTCATTTTTTTTAAATAACCAGTTTACATCTCATCTTTACCCTAAGAACAACAACATTTAGTTTAAAACAGCAGTTCAGCCTTACCTATAGTTTAAAAGGAAGATCCTGACTGCTGGTGATTATTAAAGGTCTCATGATACTTTTTTGCAAGAATAGGGTAGTTAGTACCAATGCCCTAGCTAGATTCCAGTGTGGTAACTAGTTATACTTGGCCTACCTATTATAATTGTTATTAGTAATATTTATATTAGAATAGAACTCAGAGATAATAATGAAGACAGAAGTTTCATAGGATAAGTCTCTGTAAAAGCACATGTGAAGACACAGTCACAGTCCTGAAGCACTTGCAATATGAGAAATATATTTACTGTATATTCCCCCTGCAGGTTTATTTGCATAGATTTTTCTCACTTCCTATCCTACATAGTAGAGAAATGCAGCCGTGGGCTGTTAAAACAGATGCTATGTTCCACTACAGAGGTGGCTGCATTTCCTTGGTATGTGAAGCAAGTGACTCCTGTTTCTAGTTCATAAAGTACTTTGGGATTCTTCATGATGAAAGGTGGTATATAAATATAAATTATTATTATGATGCTCAGGGGCAAGCAATCCTTATGAATTTGAGCATCCCATAGCCTATACTTCAAAAGGTATTGGCATAGACAAAAATTTATTCTTATTGATTTTTCAGACAAGAGCATGGAAACAGCAAAGAAATATTTCATAAAAAGAGCACAGTTAAAAATTGGAGGCCTCCCTCACTGCTCTGAATTTAATATTATACTATGCTAAAACTAGCCATCAAAAAAAACAAAACAAAGGCCATTAATAAAGATCTCACAAGGGAGCTTCGACACATTCCAAAACAATGGGAGAGAAGAGTTCAGTTTAACTAAGCCACTGCCTCAGGGTAGCCCTCAGAACCGTACTACAACAATCAAACAAGCTCAGGACCTCAGCCCCACAGGATACTATAGCAATCAACTTTACCTAAACAACAAATATAACATGTGGGTATATGAGAACTGATACCAGTCCTGAAGATGCTTTGTTATAGGGAGTAGGATGCATAGCTAGAGATACTTCAGGCACACAGAGACTGTGTGCCCACTGCTACACCCCATTGTTGGGTGTTACTAACCCCCATGGGATAGCTCTGCTGGCTCATCTTTATGGGATGGAGCCATGGCCTCCCCAACTCTGTGACCCCTTGAGGTGCAATACTTTCCGATGGAGCAGCCCATGCACTCCCCTAACCACAGCTGCTTCAATTCTGCCTGACTGCAAGAAGGAGAAAGGGGAAATGTAAAGAAAAAGAATCCTAAATATATTATTTTAAAAATACATTATTGGGGTGGGGGAAAGAGTGCTGATTGGTGATTTTTGAACACTTGGAGTTTGCAAAACTGGAGGTTTAAGAATCTAACACCAATTCCATGAAAAAAAAAAGTACACATGCACAAAGACCAAATGTGTGTTTGCCACTCAGGTAGATGGGTATCCTGCCACACAATTTGTGTTTGTAAATTACAGCTTCCATGTGTAAATATATATATATATATATATATGAATGTGCATTTCTGTGGGCACAAGTACTTGTATGTATATTTTTAAGGCTGAAAAATTGAGACTGCAGCTAAAAAGTTAGCTTTCAACTTTTAGAAAAAATAAGCCATACAAGAAAACATAGTAGGGAGCTTTTATAAGCCCACCTGAAACTGACATTCAATTCCTGGAAGCTCCTTTTCATGTGGTACACCTCATACATACCATGCATGACCAGTGAATGTAGCAATACTATACTGCCCTACAATTAATGCAAACACGAATGTTACAGGCCATCACACTTTTTGGATTCATGTGATAAAATAAGTATGATATACAAAAGGAAGCTGTTGCTTTTCAATGGACAAGTAAAGTCTCTAGGAAATTTCAAATGTTATATAGTCCAGACATACAGATCTATCAGCTCAACAGACAGAAATACATACCCTACATGAGGTTTTCAGAAATCTGGAATTTTTGTGACGTGAGATGCCAGTTGTTTTTGATACTACAAAGAGAATTTTTGGACATGCAAATAATTATTTTAAAGCCTATTTTCTTTGTTAAAAAATCCTAAATACTGTTTGGTCACAATATTGTCTTTATCTATGCCCAAGATTAAAAGTGAAATAAAATTTAGTATTTCTAGTTTGATTTTGAACTTATCATCCTTAGTAAACATTAGCCCAAAAACATTTTGAGAAAGTATGTTAGGTACATATACAGAGATGTAACTTATATAGAGATTGCTTGATAAATACAGAAAAATATCTGTTTCCAAAATAAATGGCTGATAAGGTGTTTCCTTTTAATTATGTACTGCATTTACTCTAGAAGAGGAATTACAAACGGAAGATGATCCGTTTTACAGATTGTTGAGACAGGTACAATTCAAGAGGATGCCTGAGTCACATTTTTACACTTGCTTTGTTTTATGGAGTCTACAGATAAATCACGAATGTAATAAAAGTGAGATAAGCACTAGACAGCCTAATAACAAAGATCTTGGAATAAACACTAGGAAGTGATCTTCATAATATTCTATCTTCCCTCCTTTCTTCTTTACCCTCCATATAATAATTTACCTTTAGAGTAGAGTATTTTCCTACATAGATGGAGAATTTTAGATAGCAGATATTCCATTTTGCTGCAAGCAAAATGGTTCACATTGCTATCACTCAGCTTATATCGCTGAACATGTATCTTGTAAATATCTGTTTCCCTTATAAACATGTTCTGCATCCTAAAGCTCAACATACAAGTTTAAAGACTAAGGTCCTGATCCTGCAGAGAGAGCCATGTGGGCAGACTCAATTCATCGACATCTTCTAATGCCACGTGCCTTGAATGGAACTCTATGTAGATACATACAATTCTGCATTGGAATCCACAACACCCATGCAGAGTTCCAGGGACTTCAGTGGGTCACTCTGTGAGCATAAGGGTTCATGCTAGCAGACCCCAATGTAGGATTGGGGTCTAAGCATCCAACCAATCCCGCTCCCATTGAAGTCAATGGGAGTTTTGCCATTAAACTCAGAATAGGGATCAGAGTCTAAATTGGCCCAATCCTGCAATCCTTATGCATGCTTTGAACCCATACTGAAATTAATGTACACAAGGACCATAGAATCAGGCAAGCCTCAGTTGAGGTAGGAATTATGCTGCCCAGTTATCTATTCCTTCTTTCTCGCTCTCCTCCCTTCCTTCCCCTCCTTCCCCCCGTAAACCCTAAAATTATTGGACTAGTTTTAAATACAGTAAGTGCAAAAATGTCACCAATTTTAGAAACAATTAAAAAAAAATAGTTTCCTTTATTGTCTAAGGACCTCTGTAGATAAATCTAAAGGGATGTGGCCCTTAGCACTGGCAGATGGTCTGGTTGAAGAAAACTAATAAATTAGGGGTTAAGAAAAGTAAAGAAAGAAATCCAATGATTTTCCAAATCACCCTTTCTTTTTATTAAAATTATAATACATATTTAGGAAGAGATACAGGAGGTAATTAAATATGGTTATCTAAAAATCCTTATGACAGAGTGGATTTTGGAATGTGTGTTGTTTGTTGGAACCTAACCCTACAATCCCAGCATTTGAAATAGAACAGATGTGTAAAATAACAGGAAAAAAATCCAGACCTGTTGTGACAAATTCTTATCCAGTCTTTTTGGAAAGATTTAAAATAACAATTTCTATTGCGTAGTCTGTGATCCTGTTGACGTCTGTGTTCAATTGCCCAGCACTCTTTCATATACATAAAACGAGAGGTATTTTTTGTGGAAGGAAGCTTGGTCAGTGTATTTGATTGGTGAAATAACTTAAAATCTCATTTCTACGGTAGCTTCCAGCTGCCCTGGAGCACAAGTTAATGAGATCACATGGAAACATATTGCAAACCAGGAAACATATTTTACACAAGACCAAAACAGTGGAAAAAATGTTAAATACACAGCATACGGATGCTTAGTTTTGTACATTTCACCTTTTTTGTTTGTATTAGCACATAGGAATGTTGTGTGCATTCTGAGTGTATATAATAAAACGTGAAGAGAGGCTCTCTGTAACTGAAAGATATTTTTTGTCAAATTGTCATATTATTTCCCTGGAAATTTTAAACAAAAAGAAGCCTGCCTCTTTCAATGAATTTAGACTAGTTTATACCTTTGGAGGGAGAACACAAAAGCCTTTTTAAATATGTAAGAAGGCCCTAAGGGATTTGTCCGGTGCTATACAAACCAAGGGCCCAATCCTGGAAGGCACTGAGCATTCACTACCCAGCAACTTCATTGGAACTGATAGTGCTTAGCCTCTCCCAGGATTGATCAGCACTGTACAGGATCAGGCTGCTAAAGAGAACTCAAACAGATGCTTGAGATCATTCTACCTACAAAGGAGGAGGAGGAGGACTGGGTTTGAGGCTGAAGAGGCACAGTACTGTTTGTTGTGATACAAGGTGCCACAATTTGTTTAGTTGACTTTTGAAAACAGGAAGATGATAGGAAGATGCCACTGATAGGAAGATGCCGCATTGATTAAAGTGTGAAGTGGGGAGAGAAGAGGGTGGTGGGCATAGGTGTTTTCCCTACATAGCCACCTTTTCTCTTCACTTTTAAAAACACGGTTTAAGTTTAACTTTCATCAAGGTACATAGCTTGTTGTGCCTGCAAATTCACTGACTTTTATGATCAGAATTAGAGGTCTTAGACTAGCATTTGAACTATTTGAAAACCAAACTGATCTCTACAGCATTATCCCAAGGAGCATCACCCTCTGTGTTCATTCTTTTTCTAGGAAGACTTAAGAACGAAACCCTGTACATGAGGACAGGACATGGTTATTACTCTTTAAAATTCTGAATATAATTTGGCTTTTTCTTTGCTGACAATACAGTGTTACTGTGTGATAAATAAATGGGACAGGATCTATTTGTGTTACTAGTTCCAATGAGGTTTTTTTTTAATAATTGAAAGAACAATGTCAGAAAAAACCTTTGTCTTTCCACGCAAAGGAAGGCAGATGTAGCTTTCAGATGAAGGGAGCATAGTGTATAAGGGTATTGTACTGCATAATATAACCAAGTCATGTTGTGTTTTTATGCCCTGAATAAAAAGCCAACATGGAAAGAGCCCTGGAAGACCCCCATTAGCAGGCATACCTGTGGGGCATGCCATTATTTTATGAGGGGAAACAATGAAATGTTGAACTAATTAAGTAAATCCAATGGTGTAGCAGCACCATGTTGTCCTACTGACTGACAGAGCCACGGTTCTGAATGTACCTGTATTCCTAGTCTCTAGACTGCCAGGAATGGGGTTCTAGTCTCCTGGGAAAAGAATACTGTCTTGCCAGTTTAACCCCCAGATGAGTGACTCTTAGAACTGCATTTTTTACCACTCAGTGTTTTCATGAGGGTCACTCCACACACCAAAGATGCAATATTATGAAATGGCAAAATAGAGCAGTTAAATATTTGCAGGTGGAGAAGTGGGAGGAACTGTGTTTGGGAAAGGATAGTTGAACAGGAAAAGGAGAAAAAGTACATATAAAAATGTTGTTAGAATTTCTTCATAGATTCAGGAAACCTTACCTCATGTATGATGTAGGACACAGAGACTTTGGTTTGGCCCATTGGTATGGATGCTGTGGCACAGAAAGGTACTGATCACAGAAGTTTCCTTTCCTGATGTGCTGAAACCCGGAAAACTCTTCTGGTGATAAATCAGCAGTTGGTGATATGGTCCCATGATCTTCACCACTTGGTTCAGTCTTGAGAGTCATGGATGCGGTATGATCTATTGCAGTCTTCCTAGATTTAATAGGAATCCCATCATTCATGTCTATTGTGCTGTCAGTGGTAAGGGCATTGATAGCTGCAACTATAGCAGAACTGGTATACTGGTTAGTGTTTCCCAGCCATGTATCATCCGTTACACTAACCCGAGGAGAGCTCTGAGGAGAAGGTGTCGGAGAGTGGTGTGGTGAGTAAGAGGTCTGCCTACCATTTAGGCTGTATTTTCTTTTGTTACAGGGAGAAGATGGTCTTGAGTTGCGAGCACTTAGCCAGTTTTCCTCTGTAATGCTTGTTCTGGGAGACGTAGATGGAGAATGTCTTGGTGAATTAAGCAAAGTACAGGCCACCATACTGCGTTGATATCCTTCCTCAGTGTCAGTGGTCTTAGGAGACACACATGGGGACTGCCATGGAGATGTCTGGGGCGAAGTATAAGGATAAGAATAATTGGATTCATAGGAAGAAGCTTCAGAATTGCAACTTCTGGAAGACAAGCTACTTGCTGGACTCAAGCAAGATGGGTCTCTGTAAGCCTCAATGTTTGGTAAATTCAAAGTGGCAGTAGAAGGTGATCGCTTGGCATTTGGGATAGCTTCCTCAACCTCAGCATCATGGAAAAACTGGTTGTTATTATGATGCAGTCCCGGATAAGAAGTTATCTCAATTCTGGGGCTTTCTAATGCTGGAGCTCCATTAGGTCTGACATTTGGAGACAGATAATATCCAGAGGCTCCACCGTCAATGTGTCCTCCATATCCAGAAGGATGATTTGTTGATGGGACAATTGAAATGACAGGATTGGTCTGAAGGCCATGACATGGAGTTGACAATGAGGAATGTGCCACATTTAGAGGCAAACCGGCATTTATATTTGAAGATGCATAATTATAGTGTTCTGAAAAAAAAAATGAATGACATGAGGTGTGTTGCACATATATACTAACCTACTAGCCTACTGAGTCTTAGTGGAGCATGATGCTATAATCACATGAAAACACTGGCATTCCTGAGCAATCTATAACACAGACATGCAAAGTAGTTCAAATACTGGAGGCTGGTACTTTTGAAAATGTTGGTATTTTGGTGGCACAACAAGGCAAATCATCTCTGGGGAAATTGAGTTTCTGTATCTCCAAGGCACTCTTCTTAACAGTCTTGGATACAAATCTTAAAAGCAGAATTCTGCCTTCAAACCACAGAGCTGAAAGACTGCAGTGATATTGCAGACAGAAACTTGCACTTGGTGTAAGTGAGCCATGGTCCCCAAAGAGAAAATAAATAATAGTTAAAAAACCAGGGTGGAGAGAATATAATATGAACAACATGATCAAATACATTGCACTGAAATCACATACAACTAGAAGTTCCACTATGGTACGTTTCCAACTGGTTCCAGTTAACAACTCGATTTTGGAATAGAACAAGTCTATTGACCTACTCTGGTTTCTGGGACAAGCCAGCAGAGACCAGGTAAAGGATTCACACGGTGATGAAATACACTGGAATTCCATTAATAAATAATATCCAATAATCCTCTTATCATTTAAGCACTGACTGTGTTCTCTCTCTTCACCTGTATTTTATCAATTTCATAACATTAATTACAATACACATTTTGAAGTGCTGGCACAGTTACACAGTTGGTGCAGAAATCTAGGAGAGTCAGAGATCATCAAACAATTCAATTTGAATCAATACCATTTGGCTTACTGAATGACCATTAGTGAGTCACATGAACTTCATATGCCTTAGGCCCCAATTTTTAAAAGTATTTAGGCATTGTGGCACTCAACATTACCACACTTAACTGATTTAGGAGCTAAATGTAATTTACAAGAGGAATTTTGGGATTTACTAGCCAAGACCCCATTGACTAGGCTATCCCAAATGCTTAAATCCCTTTTGCAAATAACATTTAGACTCTTAAATCAGTCAGGTGTTGCAATGCTGAGCAACATAATGCCTAAATGCCTTTAAAAATCAGGGGCCTCTGTCTATTGGACTATAAAGGGCTACATTGTACTTGCTCTCACATGGTGCACTTTTGATTGGGACTTGGAGGAAGGAAATGAGGTAAGGTTGCACACAGCCTCTCTCTCACCCACAATATCTCTGTGCAGGAGCCAGGAATACCTACCATACTGCTCCACGCTAGTGCCTTTGTGGGGCTGCAGCCGTAGCCTTCCCCTTCACACAAGACAGCAAAGCTAGCTGGCCACCAAAGGCAATGCATCCTCCACCCCATTAAGAGACGATGCTGTGGGCACAACTCACCGGTGTCTTTCTGAGCTCCTTTTGGAGTTGAGACAGCTCTGGATCACCCCTCCCGCAGGCCAGTACCCTTACACACTATCTAGCCCCATATTGGGAAAAGAAAACAAAGCCTTCCTAAAATAGCCCCTGCATTTTGAGTTCAGATGATCCTTTGCTTTCAGTTTAATTCCTGAATTAAAACTACAACTAGCTCTAATGTTCACCAGCCTTTTAAGGATTTTGTTATGGAAGAGGTACCGTCTTCATTCCTGAATGATGGTAATATTGGAAGTAAGGCTTCCCTACAATAGGAGCCCTTTCACACACAGTGTTTGTTTCCTTCCCTCTCCAGAGGCAAACACCCCAGGCAGTGATCATGCCTTACCTTGCATGCTGAGATCCGGAAAAGCTTTGTTAATTTCCATAGCTGTTATTCCCAACATGACCCAATCCTCAGTAGCACTGAATATGCAAATGAGCTTCTGAGCTTGTTGCACCAGTGCAGGAGCTTACTCCGTTCCTTTTGTTTATCAACCCTACTCAATTTGATGCCATTATCCAGCTAAACAGTGTTCAGATTTCTTAATGTGAATGATTCAAAGAAAGACTATATTTACATAAAATTAATATATTTTAGCTATTTGATAGTAACTCTGAGATGTTTATACTGATTTATATCATGTCAGGCACCATTAATGTGTTCAACACCTATTTGAATCACTTTCTACTTAGCCTTAGGAAACTGGCTATTTACCAAGAGAGGTTCACTACATTACCCTAGAACATGTTACAGATGAAACAAGACTATTCAGAATATATTCTAGTTTGACACTTTAAACAAACACCGTGAAGGGAGGAGATACCTTAAGAAAAATGCTATTAAAAAAAAACCTGGCCAGTGTCACCGTTCACAAGGGTATGTAATTTTGTCATCCTCTTCTTTCTTCCTAGCAGCATGCAACTGATAAGGCTCTAATCTTTCCTCTGTATTAATAAATCTTGTTAACCTGCATTATTTAAAATAATCCTTATTTCATGCCTAAGAATAGGTTATTTCGTACTACACCAACCCATAATCTGAATGACAGGGAGTGATTTGTAAATAGATTTGGATCTAATGAAAGGCAGCATGGTCCAGTGCTGGCAGGCAATGGACTGAGACTCAGGACAGCTATTTTATAGTCCCAGCTCTGTCACTGACCTGCTGTGCAACCTTGGGCAAATCACTTTGCCATTCTGTGCCTCTGTTTCCCCTCCCATCTTTATCTGTCTTATCTAGTTAGAGTGTAAGTTATTTGGGAAGGTACCATCTTACTCTGCATTTGTACAGCACCTAGCAAAATGAGGCCTGGATCTCAGTTGGGTCCCCTAGGCAGTACTGTATTAATTATTAATAAATAAATTATAGCCATGGAATCATTTCCTTCTGTGGTCAGAAAACATTCTCATCAATTAGTTAAAAGTCTCCTCCCATAATGCAACAAAAAGGGCATATATAATAATAATACCACCTAGCTAGTAAGCCTTGGTGAAATGCATCTACAAGGAGACTTTTGAGAAACATACCTTTTAAGCACCACAAGTTAATTGTCACATGTCCATCATGTAGAACCCAAGCAGATTTTTTTAAGAATTTAATTATCACCATTTTGTTAAGGTAAAGTAGCAAAATGGTGGCATCTTAATAAGACATATTAATTATTATGATCACCATAGGTGACATTCATGCCAATATAATTAAGGACTTGTCTTGGATTCCATAATAAACCTGATTTATTTAGCAATCTGGCCACCAGAATTCCCTGGGAGGTGAAGCTTGGTGCATAAAGTTCTAATAGTCACAAACAACTTAGGTATTTTGAAAAGAAAAATTTGAAACAACAAAGAAAATCAAGGCATTACATTTCTGAGTGGCTATGGAGCATGTGTAGTATACGTCCAACAAAAAATTCATCTGGATTTTGACACGTGGAGTGAATTCACGATGGATAGTGACAGCTTTGATGGTGCCATTTTGGAAATTAGCTCAATAGTCTGCACCCAATGCGATGACATGCAGAGAACCCTCAACTCCCACTGACTTACATGGAAATTATGGCACTGCACAATATTGGGCCTTGCATTGTGTTTTAGCACACAGTAGTATAACAAATATTGGAACTGAACCCCTTGTTTTGTGACAACTCCTAAGCATACTACTTTTCACTTTATGGTGACATAGAACTACCCTTCTCTCCTCCCCCCAATTAAATTATAACATAGAAGTTTCAATCCTTCTACAGCCTTAGGGGCCTGATCTTGCAAAGTGCTGTTTGCCTCTGGAAAAGTGTTGAGCACACACACAGGTTTTTTTGTTTTGTTTTTGTTTTAAGGGTGACAAAAACTGGCACCTCACATGGACTTCAAGTGGAGCTAAGGTTGTTCAACACTTTTTCACAGACTTGACAGAGTTTAAGACCAGAAGGGACCATTTGCTCATTTTGCACATCACAGGCCATCAAATTTAACTCAAGCACTCCTATATTAAGCCCAATGACTTTTGTTAGACTAAAGCATTTTAGTCCTCAGGAGTCCACAGGCCCAAAACAGGAGAGACCAAGGGGCCACCAATGCCTGAGTCTCCTGCAATGGCAGGGAATTGATTAGGTTGGATATGCCCTGACAAGCCCTAGGAAATGATCCATTCCCTCTCTCATTTTGATGGTAAGCTCCTATAGAAAGCAGGCCTCTATATTTGTACAGTCTCTAGCACACTGTCTGAATTCAATCCACAAAGAGAAAGGAGCTCACTCCCCCTCTTCCCCCTCCCCTCAGGTCCCTGCTATTCTGATCTGGAAGAAAATTCCTTCCCGACTGCAAATTTGGTGATCAGTTAGACCCTGAGCATGAAAGCAAGAGACACTGGCCAGACATCTAAGAAAGAGGATTTTTGAAGATCAGACTATTTCTATTTAGTTGCTTAAGTCCATATTTTCAAGATGCCTAAGGGAATTCAATGGGCACCTGACTCCCTTGGGTCCCTTTGCAAATCTCAGCCCTAGGTGCCTAACTTGTGGCATCCAGATTTGCAAAACATTGTGACATTATTAATTAATGCATTTGGACATCATGCACGTCCCAGAGGAGAGGGCAATAGATGGTCACTGTGTAAGTAATACAAATGCAGCACATTCAACCTGCACACTGAAGAGCTGCAATACTATACTTGGAGTGTTGCTTTGACTGAAAGTCAAAACTTTGGAATGTAGCTCTAGTGATGCTCAGGGAGGTGGAGGATGGGTGTCTCCAAGATTCCATTACAGGGTCCAGTTGCGTGTGACTGGGAGCAACTCCAGCACTGAAAAAGTGGCAAGTGACATCTCCTCGGGATGCAGTGACAACACTCTTCTCTCCACATGCCAATTTCAGTGCCAAACAGTAGGTTTCGCCCCAAGGATGAAAAAAATGCCATTGGACTCTCACACTGTGTCTCATGGTGTCTGAACTGTACCGTCTAACTCAACACCAACTAAAGACAAGCCTGAAGCAAAATTCTAGATCAAAACACACCTGGCCCCCGAAGCGGGGGGGGGGGGAGGTTTGAAATCCAAACTCAGCTCCGAATTTCACCACTAGCTCTTCTTTTTAACAGGTTGGAACCAAAACCCCAGATGCAAACATCCCCAACTCTACAATATTTAAAATTCAGACGTGGGTCCTAATATTACAGGCTTCTCTCTCATTTGGATGGTAAACTCCTATAGACAATCATCCTCTGTGTTTGTACCGAGGATTGTTCAATAGATTGCACACTCAGTAAATAACATTTTTCTTTCGGGACTAAGTACACCTCAAAAGTCGAATGTTTTCTCCATCCCCACCCCAGCTCCCAAACCAAGAAATGCAAAAGCGCTCCCTTCCCTGCAAACATTATAGCCTCTATCTGCCCCCCTCCTCCTCCTCCCAACACCGCTGAGGATCCAGGGGGCCGCAGGATCTGGCAAAAGCAGCACTGGGGTGCCTCCACCTCCTGTTGTTAGGAGCAGTACTGTTCTTAGGACAAAGAGACAGAACCATACAAACCCCCTTCCGCCTCCGCCTGGCCCCCCAAGCACGCCACTACTTTTCCTATTCCTTCCCAGGGGGCAGCCCCGCGTTGTGATCACTCCTACGTGCCCCCATATAGCATCTCAGCACCACGCCACCTGCAGCATGGAGCACGTCGTCAGAGCTCTACAACTAGGGAAGCCCTGAGCCCCGGCAAAGGGGTGCTGCTGCTGCCTAGTCTGTACCAACCTTTGCCACCGGTGCAATCATCGCCCTGGTTAAACTCGAAAAGAAAATCAAAATCAAACTCTTGGTCTTCCTCCAGGCCAGTCATGTCTCAGGAGACGGCCGCGGCGCCCAAGCCGCCAACCCCACCAGCTGGGCGACAAGGAGCAACTTTTCTCAGGCTCTGCCTGTTGTGTCTCGGGCTGGGACACCGGGGGACGGGCTAGCGCCGATGGGCTGCCGCTCGCTCTCGGCTGTGGGTTAACTGCCGCCGGGGCTGTGAGCAGGCTCTGGTCTCCTCTGTAATTTCTGTGTAATTCAATCAGCCGGAGCTGCTTGCTGCAGGTACAGTCACCCGGCTGCTGCAGGCGGCTTCTGGGCTGTAATGTGACCCTCCCCACTGTCTGTGTCTCCCTGTCTGTGTCTCTGATCCTCCCTCTCTCGTTGTTGATGTTTCCGGGTTTATATAAACAATCGAGTTGCTCTGCCTGCCTCTCGCTAGTTCCTTGTTTTAAAATAACCCCCCGGCGCGAGTTACAGAGACCCCCCCTGCCCCGCTCCCCACCAGAGAGGCGGCTTGGACAGGTGGGCTGATTAGTCAGAGAGGGTCAAACTGAGTGATGGTCCTCGCTAACCTCCCGATTGCCGCGGGCAGTTTTGCTGCCCTTGCTGAAGTCTCTTTTCTGTCCCCTTTTTTTGCTAACGTGAACCGTAAAACTGAAACCCACGCTCCCTTCCCTCCCCCTCCTACGGACACGTGTCTGCGCGCTTCTGACAGAGCTTTGCTCCGCCGCTTTATGTGGTTACTAATACCGCCAGGATGAACACACTCTCTCTCTCTCTCTCTAGCCCTCTCCCCCTCCCTCCATTTTTGCAATGTTCCTGAACTTCCTTTAAAAAAAAATCTATGTCTCAATAAAGCATGAACAAAGCGAAACAACTGCAGAGGCTCACAAGCTGGAGGGTAGCTGTACTGCGGGATGGGGGAACCGCCATGGAGTAGGAACCTGGGAAATGAAGGGGTTTCTGTTCCACTCCACCACATTGGCAGACACATTTTAATTGCCACCGGTTTCAAGTTTCCCGGACCGCACTGATTACAAAACGGGGGTGGGGGGGAGTTCTCTCTTCTTGGCTAACTGACAAACCTTAATAATGGGCCCTCATGATGAGGAGTTCAGCTTGCCAGTCTGTGTGGGTTGGGGACTTCACGTTGCAGTGCAAAGCTGTGCTACATGCTAAATGTCGTTTTCTGGTCACAGCAGTGCCCCTGGGTTGCCTTTTTCTCTCTCTCTCTCTTTTTTTTTTTTTTTTTTTTTTTTTGGCTAGCCATAATATTTTGCATTTAGTTGCAGCACCCACTAGTGCCAACTGCCATAAAAACACATTACAACGGGACTTTTAATATTATCTATTGTATTGTACACGTAAGGTGGGGGAAAGGAGACATTCCCTTGGTCAAGTCTTCAAGTTCATACTGAGGGGAATTTGCAGATTGTCAAACAATCTGAAAGAGAAGCACAATGCTCCCCCCTCCCCGAATTAGCGGTTCATATAAACGTCGTTATTTCCCCCTCCTTTAAAGCTGACAAGAAAAGTTGCAGTGCTCTTTGAATGGTGTCTGCTGTATTTTGCCCTGTTTTGTTTTAAAAGTGACACTTTACAAGAATGTTGTTCTTCTCTATTTGGGAATATATTTATTTCGGATTATACGAGCCAGTTTTAAAGACTACAAAATGCAAATGACCTCACCGCCCCAGAAGCCAGGACTGAGATGAAACTGTTGAGCTCCCAGAATTTTTAAGGCTGGATTTCAAAGGAATATTTTTAAAGCAGTTATGGAAACGACATTCCCTTATAAACTCAGGGAATACCATTTTCCAGGCTAATGGCTGAAAACTCCATTACAAAGTGCCAAGAAAATACATTTTTTTTGCATCAGAATTCATTCTGCTTTTTTCTTTCCATCACAAAGTGTTGTGCTGCAGTTACAAATTATCTCTTATGATTTACACAGTGCTGGCCAACATCTGTCCTCAGGCAATTTACTAAACTGATGTTGAACTTGTGGTGGTCTCTGACTTATTGTCTGATTGTTATAGATATTGCTAATGACTGAAATTTCCCCAGTCTTCACCTACAACTCCAGAATTGGGATAGGCTGAGTGGGGATTGGATTTGGAGCGAACCAGACTGTAGTGGCTGTGAATAGCACATCTGTGCAGTCGATTGGCAGGACAGACTGCTAATACCTTGTGTAATGCTTGTGTACCAACCTTCTTTGCCTTTGCAGGGTTTCCATTATTTCTTTGCCCCCAGCTGTTTGTTCTAAGCTGCAAGGCTGAATCACCGGAGTATGTAAAAGGCCTTGGCATCAACTTAAAGCAACCCTCTGGAACAGCAGGATCACTAAGGTGCCTGGCTTAAAGGTTTTGAGGGAGCAGAAGAAAATGGTGGGAGAATGGAATGCCTTCTCCACCGAGGCTAATAAATGTACTCTCTTTCTTTGTCCTCTACAGCCAGCACTATCAACCTAAATCCATATTCAGGCATCTCAGACCGTGGTCTGATTTTCAAAGAGGCCGAAGAGCCATGGCTGCTATTGACTTCCGTGGGAATGCTCAGCACGAGCCTGAAAATCAGGCCAGGTATTGCTGCCTAAATATGGATTTGGTGCCTAACTTTAGGAGTTGAAAGTGCTGGGCTTTGTGGCTGTTGGTTTTCTAGGCGTTGCTACTTTTCGCTCAAACCGGTAACCTATGCAGAACTTCTCCTTGAGTCTACATATTGCGAGTTTCATTTTCTTTTTACCCAGCTACACTTCGCTTTGGTTTGCCCTGTTTTAGAAATAGTTCTCAAGCAAATGTTTGTATTTTGTAGCCTTTGGGTTCTGAATTATAGCTAAAAGCGCAGGTAAACTAGAAGTGCACTTCCTGACCAAAAAACCCAACAAAACCCCCAAGGGCTCATAGTCACTCATTAGGTTATTACTGCTGATCCAAGGGAAGACATTCTATAAAGTCAGTATCATTCCTACAAATGATTAGTTTTCCATCACTTCAGACCGGTTCACCTTCCCTTAACACATGAAATAGTAATAAACTATTTGTGATTAGCAGGACATATTTGTTCTCCATCTGAGTCCCTGCCAATGATACACGAGGAGGGGGAGGAGGAAGGGAGACTCATTACAAAATATCCGCTACATTTATTATTGAATCGTTTTCATTTTTGTTTCTACACCCTGGTACCTTCGATATTGATCGATGGTTCGGCGCTATTTATTCACAGACAGTTTGATTTGCCAATCCAACAAATATTAGTGTCGCCGGTGAAATGTTGAGATTGGCACATCGCCTCTGAAGAACTGTGTAGGAATACAGAACTCAAGTGATGGAATGCGTTAAGATTGAGTGAATGTGTCCTGTGTGTTAACAACCTGGATTAAAACAATGCCATTAACCTAGGGAGACCCTCATTACTTAAGGGAAAACCTGTTCTATTTCTATGAAAAAAACCCTCTGCGAATGGTTGCAAGGTTACATCGACACTCTTTCCGCCCCCCAAAATGACTTTGAGGCAGATCCTCAGCTGGTGCAAATTGTCATAACCCCATTGACTTCAATG
This sequence comes from Terrapene triunguis, assembly GCF_002925995.2. Taxonomy (NCBI): domain Eukaryota; kingdom Metazoa; phylum Chordata; order Testudines; family Emydidae; genus Terrapene; species Terrapene triunguis. The sequence continues at coordinate 13,373,692 of NW_020664409.1, forward strand.
GAGCAATAACAATTAATACTAGCTGAGACTCTCGCCCCAGTTGTGTTCACCACAGTCTGAAAGACAGTTTCAGCTTTAAATAACAGTAATGTTTGATTAGTTTTAACGCACAGCCCTCCACACTTTGGTAGATTCCAAAGCATCATTGTACTGATCCATAAGGCTTTATATAGTAACTTTCCCCCCCCCATTAAGAGTGATGCGATAGTTTCTTCACAGTTAAAGTTTAAAATAACATATTTGATTGTTGCCACTTGGCAGTGGTAAACCTTAATTTGCAGAGAGTCAGTCTTTACTTGTAGAGTTCCCCTATGTATTTACTGCATTAGATCATTCTTTCTGTTGGCCTAATTTCTAAGCCCCTTGAAAAATATATCAACAATAAAGTGAATTATTGCAGATAGCTTGTGACATTTTAGCACAGGAATCAGAAAAGTTATTTAATTAAGCAGGAAACCATAGAAATAAAGAGGAATCTCTCCTTTTTAACTGCCCCCCCCATTTATGTTTTTGCTTTTTTGTCTTCGCGATTATTTTTTGAAACTAGAACATTAACTGTCTTTGAAGTTAAACATTTTGGAAGTCCTCTGCATGCAGCATTTGAAAGTTCAAGAAGGCAAAAGCCATGAAATCTCTACTAATATTGCAATACGTAACTTTCATCTAAAGAGGCGTTTGAATGATTTCAGTATCAGAGTCCAATAATCCAGCAGCACATGTAGTTATTGTACGGGAAGGATTCTTTCAATTGAAATCTAGTGAAACCAGCTGTGCAGAAAAGGTAGACACTGAAAAGTAGCCTAGCATGCTTGTGCAAACTCAGAAAATAAGCAGCATGTTCTATACTTCAGAACTGCTCGAATAAACACTATTGACTAATTTCACTATCAGCTTTTTAATCACCATGTCCTTTTAAGATGGTTTTAATTACACCGAAGAGCCGTATATCAACCGCCCTCCCACATTTTGAAGATTGAAGGCTTGAGTCTACACTGAACCCAGTAACTGTACTGATTCCAAAACAGAAAGCTGAAACGTACATGACACCTGCCAAGAGAGGAAAGTGACTTATCTGTGCTACAGTCTGTCATTCATAACAAAAAGAATGGTGATTCCACCAAAAGGCTTTGATTGTAATACTATTCTTTAAAACAATAGTTTTATTATTGTAGAGAGTGCCACGGGTTCCCGATGACTTAGGGGAGAAAATGTCCTGGGACTAGAACTCCCATTTAAGTCACTGGATCAGGCCCTTGGTTTAAAAAAACAACAATTAGGGGTCAGAGGTTACCTTATTTGCAACCCTAAACATGTGCTAACAGTAAAATATTTCAAAAGACCTGCACCCAAGATCTTTTCCTATTAACGTGGCTAATGTATTTTCCCATTTAGAACATTTTGGGACTATGGGTACCGAAAGAGCATTCAGAAAAAAAAAAAGGAAATGAGTTGTCATGAATAGCATAATGTGTACTGTAATTGCATGTTATGAATTAGGGTACAGTAGGTGTGAGAAAATATTCCCCCTCGTGTGCATGAAAGAATAACGTAGTAGGAACTTTGGAGCTTTTGTTTGTTTGTTTTGATACCCTGGAGGAGGGATCATCATTATTAGGTTTCAGATTACCCTGAGACTTTTTGTTTTTACAGGGTTTTCTAATTTTTCGAAAGGTTACACATGGTTTTAGTTATAGGGTGTATTCTAGCAGAAAACCATATAGCACTTAATCATAATACTGTCGTTTCAAATGTGCTATTTGCATGTCAGAAGTTAGTGGTTAAAAATGATTCAACAAGCTAACTTCGCTCTGCGCACTATAACTCCGCGAAACATTAACACACAGCCATACTTTAACTCCACAGTATCCTGGGATGCCTTCAGCTGGACAGAGAACTGTTCCACCCTGAGCCTGCATTAATCAAACTACAAAATACCTGTAAAAAATGGCTCTGTTCGGGTTAAATCTAAACAGACCCTGCCTGTGATTCTGACAGGTCCACCAAAAAAGCACTCCATTGTATTTTATTGTGCCGCCTGCAGCTCAAGGATCCAGAAGCCAAGGCCAAGTTCATGCAGCGCAAGAGGAAAAGGAGACACCTATTGGCAAAAAGTCGCATTCAAACCTCAAGGCTGCTTTGGGGAAACACCAGGGGGACACCGCTTCCCAATCACTGCAGCCAGCGCCAGCAGCGGCCGGTCCTCTTCCTCCGCGACACGAGCTGCCCCGGGCACTGTCCCGGCCACACTCTTCCACCCTCCTCCCTAAAATGCAAATCCCAAGCAGGAGCAAACAACGGGGCATGCAAAAACCCTTCTGAAAACCCCAGGTCTTTACCTTCCTCTGCTGATTTCATGCTGCTGCTGCTGCTGAAGGGGCAGGAAGAGCGCTGCAAAGCCACCAAAGTTTCTCTCCCTCTAGCTGGATCCGGAGGTCCGGCTAGAAAGTGCTTGGAAGTGGGAAGGCCAGGGCTTGGCATCCACTCAGCAAGGAGGGGGTGAAGGTGGGGTGGGGAGGAGGGGGATCCCTCTCGCTGCCTCTCGCTTCTTTCGCCCCGCTTCCCGCGCTCTCTGGCTTGCTTGGAAACCGAGGTGCGGTGTGTGTCACCCCCCTCCCCTCCCACAGTGGAAGCCAAACCCTAAAGGGAAACGTTAGATGGCAGCAGCTGTCCCCAGGGCAATGTCACTGAGAGGAGAGGGCGAGCGAGTGGGCATAACCCAGGCAGTAGCGCTGCGGCGAGCCCTGCTAGGGAGCCCCGGGGAAGTTCGTCTCTCTCCCTCCCTCCCGTCTCCCGGGGTCTTATGCAGGGGGGTGTATTTTGATCAGTGAGCATGAAGAATCTGTAAGTCTCTCTCTGACGCAGGGCTGCGCGGAGACAGCTGCCTTTTTAAAGCTGGAAAACACCCCCCCCCCCGCCTTCCCGTCCCAGCCCCTCTCCCCGCCCAGCGTCCCGTGATGTCACGGGGCCTGCCAGCTCCTCTCAGCTGCACGCGCGACGAGCCAGCAGGAGACTTCAAGCTTCAGTGCCAGGGAGAAAAGTCCAAGCAGAGCCCCCCTCGCTCGCCTACCTCTGATTCTGCTGAAGAAGCAGCTCCTGCTGCTGCTGCTGCTGCACAAAGACTTAGTTTAATCGGAGCATACACACACACCCCTCCCCACCCACAGAAACTGGCACCCCCCCAAAACTCATTAGATTTCTAAAAGTTTGTGAGTGTCTGTTTCAAATGAGTAAGCAGCACATTTAGTTCATGAAATAAAAGGAGGGAAGGGAGGGAGCGGGGGGAAAAAAGCCCTGCATGCTGAAATCATTATGTAAAAAATCGCAGGCTTCCCTCGCTGTGGAAATTTGGAAAAGAGCATCCACTGGCAGGCAAGAGAAAGGAAAATCCCATTCTGCTAAATTACTTACAGACTCGACGGATTTGATTTCAGCCACTCAGATTTATTATTAGTTTATTTATTTATTATTCTGTAACTATCAGAGCAACACAACCTCGTTACGTCGCTTAGGAGCTGGGGCAAAGAGACCAGCGGAGGGTCGCAAATAGCATCTCACAGGACCTGTCCTCAGTTCAAACAGGACACAGTGTCAAAGCTTGCAGTAACTGGGAGCGACAGGCTTTAAAAGAGTGCGCGCCGGGGGTGGGAGATATTAGTTAAATCTTCTCTTAATTCAGTCCATTTTCCCTTTCAGCTCCTACCCTCTCCCTCTGCCCTCGCAGCTGGCAAAAAGGGCCATACTTTCTTGTTGGAGTTGGACAGCAGCAAATGGAGAGTTAGGGCGGTTAAAATATCTGGTGTATGAAAAAAAATCATAAATCTGTTGCATGACACCCAGATGTGGTTTAAAATAAACCCAATATAAACGAAATCCTGTCTGCTTCTGGGGAACAGGAGGCCATAGAAGATTCTTTGAGGCAAATTATTGTACTAAGTCATTATTGAAAATGTTCCACCTCAAGCAATGAGCCCCGAGAAAAATATTTCCCCCCAAATGAGGAACTGTCCATTCAGATATTACAAAGACGAAGACATGTCTTTCAAGGCAGACTTTTCAAAAACTTTTTTTCAAGAATCTAAAAGGGATTTTGTTAATCTATAAACATGAAATTCAAGTGAGCTCAATGTTTGCTTACTCTAGCCAACTTCAGTAACTTATTCCTACAAGAAATTGAACCAAATTACTAATTATGAGAAAGCAAGGATCTAATTGTTTCAGTTATCTATTGTTACGTAAGAGGCTTCCAGATAGGAAGTGTGTGTTATACGATTTAGATATACTTATATGTATACGTGTAGGGCGGGAGGGTTGGAATACAGATATTTCTTGTATTCTCAAGTATCACCTTCCCACATATTAGACATGCCTTCAGAAAAGTGAAAAAAATAGTTAAGAGTCCAAGTAGAATCCTGTCTAATCTATCTAGGTTTTTATATTTTTATCACTATGGTAACTGAATGCGTGGGCGATGGACGGAATCGGTCCTGAATAGTAGCCAATTTCTTTTTGAAAAGTTGGGAGTTTTGGAAGATTTCCTCCCTAGTCGGTCAACTCTCATTAGTTGCAGAAAAAAAAAAAATACTATTAAACCACATCAGTGCTTATTGATGCCACAATTACGACAGCAGGGGACACTGACACTTCAAGTGAAGGGGTAATCATAAACCATCTGCTAGGGGGCACTGTATTTTTACTCCAGCCATCTTCACTTCGGAACGGCCTTTGATTTTGAGCTTGTTTTCCTTCTGTGGGACTTTGTGCTTTTCAGTGTCAGATACTAGGGACTTGGGCTCGGCACATAAGGGGTGTTTTCTTCTAGGGAGGGGGGGAGCAGCGGGACAAATGAGCCACAAGACAAGTGCGGATGACAAATCGCAGCTATTATTTTAGTCTCTCTCTCTTTGCCAAAGGAGTTTTTGGAGCTACCTTTCCAGATGGGAAGCGCCAGCCCTGTGAGCTCTGGAAAGAGGCTTGGGGAGGTGTAAGGTCAACTAAAGTGCTTGTTTTCTGACCCCTTAACGTGTCCGCTGTACATTTTAATGGCATATCGATTTTTGGGAGCTACTTGCTTGGCGGTGAGAGGAGCAGGGAGACCCTTTCCCAGGAATGCGGAGAAAACCCAGACGCCCAGCGAGTGAGTCACTCTGCTGAAAACACACACACACACACACACACGTTGCTCCCGGCAATAGTCCCTGCAATGTAATGCGCACACATCCAGAGAGAGTCCCAACAAACCTCCAGCGGCTCCCTCTCCCATACATAACAGAGCCCTAAGGTTAGGCTGCTGGTGCCCGGCCCCTAACGCTGTGCTTAGGGGGCAGCTCAGGGAAGAGAGTGGAGGGCGAAAGCTGCTCTCTCGCTCTTTGCCTCTCTTTTCCTGTCTGCTTTCAGTGCTTTCCTTTCCCCCCTTCTCCACTGAAATGACGGAATCCCCAGTCTGTTTCCTCCTGTTTAATGCCGTTGCCTGGACCACCGTGGCTTTGCTCCAAGTCCCAGGGAGTTTTCGAAGGCGGCAGCAGCAGCAATCTCCGCAGCCAGCTAACCGTGGCCGCCTGGTCCAGAGCCCAGAGAGCCGCTCGCAGCTGGCCCCAGCTCCAGATGTTCCTGACCGTGAGCTGGGCCCAGCCGGCCTCGAGTTCAGGCTGCGGCTGTGGCTGCCACCCCAGAAAGGAATTGCTCCTGCTCCACCCCCCGCTGCTGCTGCTGCTGCTCATCTTCCCTTTTCCCTTCTCCTCCCTCCTCCTGAAGTTTGTTTACAGCCGCTACTAGGAGCGACTGTTACATGGGTTTTATTTTAGGAGTGGGTGATGACTAACAAAGAGCTTAGTACAGAAAACAACCCTATTTTTAGACGGCTGTTGTTTCAGTGGATTATTGTAGCAAATACACCCTCCCTATTTCTAAAGCCACTTCCAGATGCCAAATCCTTTCTTCTGCACTGTTGCTGAAACACACAGGCCTGTCCAACTCCTGCAGCTGGCCTGGACTCCCGGGTTTGGTTGGTTGGGTTTTTGTTGCTGTTGGTTTTCTTTTAATTTTCCCAAATCAAATAGCTAAATCCTACACATAATTGCTATGGATACAATTGGTTTTAATTAATTTGGTGTTTCCAATACCCAACCCTACAGCTCTTTCCACAGAGAATGGGCCAATCAGGGAATGTTCAGAGCAATTCTAGTGAACTTGGGTCATCCAGAGGAGTGGGGCGCTCTCTCTTGCCCTGCAATGCTTAGCCCTTCTGTAGGACTTTCATCTACAGAGTGTGTTACAGTGTGGGCTGTCTCCTATTTTAGCTTTGACTCAAGAGTTCTGTGCTTCCTCAAGTTGCAGCCAAAGACTTGAGAAAGACTTGCAGAGTTCTGTAGAGAGACCTGGATGTCCTTACTCTGCACTCTCAGTCTTATCCATCTCCCCCTTCCTTCCCTTCAGTCTTAATGATGGTGTGGGAATGCTACATACCTACAAACTGCTGGCTTGGTAATAGATTTTAAGGAGTTTAATGGAAGAGACCATTTCAATCACCTAGTTTGACCTCGTGCATAATACAGGCCTGAGAACTTTACCTAGTAATTCCTGCCTGAATCCTAATCACTTGTGGTTAAACTATAGACCCGGCACCAGCACTCCCTGCTCTAGTGAGTACTGAAGACCAAGCAGAGAAATGAATGCCTACCAGGGGACTCCTCACATGTAAGAGCAAGAAACGCTCCCTTGTTTGGTGCTTTTTAGTCAGTCTCTCCCTCTACCTCTCTCCCTTCAGAGCAGTGAGCTTCCTGGTGGTCTGGGGAGTGGCCCTTTCTCTGTTTATCAGCTGAGAGCTCCCCTGATTAGTCTTTGGGCCCCATTCTATGTGGGTATTTGTATGATCTCCATCACTAAGCACCATTCCAGCCACGTGTCCCAGGAATGAGGAACAGGGAGAGGAACAAATGAAGGCCCTGTCTACATTGGGAACACAAGGTTTGTTGGTTAACCTATGCTAAAGAACACTGCTTAGCACTTAGATAAAGATACTAGTGTTTTAAAACATGTTAGCTGCCTATGGTCAACCTGAGGGTGATGGCTGATACATGTGGAAAGGGGAAACAGAGCCACAGTGGCACCATTCCCCAACTCTTGAGATCCCATAAGCCCTTTTCTGTGAAGACAACATGATTGAGCCTGATCAGATTTAGGGCTATGTCATGGGAGAGAAGATGGCAGAACTGTAACAACCACGCTGTGGCATGGCCCGCTATGAACCCCTCAGACTTTCTGTCAATATAGGTCATGGAATTTAGTGCTGCTTGGTGGGAGCAACATTAATTTCTGCTCAGCAAGCCACATTAGAAGGATTGCAAAGCAAAGGCATAGTAGTGAGTTTAACAGAGGAGTTTCCACTTTGCATGGATGCCCTGAGAGCCACAGGTCTGATGCTGACTTTCCCTACAGATCCTTTTGCTTTGCACAGGTTAGATGCCACAATCTTATTCCCTCCAGAATAGTACTAACGCTGCATAGGAAAGATAGGAAGTATGGCAGGAGACCACTCTGGCTTAACCAGAAGATCTTCAGTGATCTGAAACTCAAAAGAGAGTCCTACAAAAAGTAGAAAGTAGGTCAAATTACAAAGAATAGATAAAAGCAAATAACACAAGTATGTAGGGACAAAATTAGAAAGCTCAAGGCAGAAAACGAGATTAAGCTAGCTACAGACATAAAGGGTAACAAGAAAACATTCTACAAATACATTAGAAGCAAGAGGAAAACCAAGGACAGGATAAGCCCATTACTCAACAAGGGGGAAAAAACAATAACAGAAAATATAGAAATGGCAGAAGTGCTAAATCACCTTTTTGTTTCAGTTTTCATCAAAAAGATTAGTAATGATCGGACGTCTAACATGCCAGTGAATGACAGTGAAAATGAGGTAGGATTAAAGGCTAAAATAGGGAAAGAACAAGTTAAAAATTACTTAGACAAGTTAGATGTCTTCAAGTCACCAGAGCCTAATGAAATACATCCTAGAACATGGGTTCTCAAACTGAGGGTCGGGACCCCTCAGGGGGTCACGAGGTTATTACATGGGGGGGTGCGAGCTGTCAGCCTCCACACCAAACCCCACTTTGCCTCCAGCATTTATAATGGTGTTAAATATATAAAAAAGTGTTTTTAATTTATAAGGGGGGGTCACATTCAGGGGCTTGCTATGTGAAAAGGGTCACCAGTACAAAAGTTTGAGAACCACTGTCCTAGAATACTCAAGGAGCTGACTGAGGAGGCATCTGAGCTATTAGTGATTATCTTTGAAAAAATCATGGAAGATGGGAGAGATTCCAGAGGGCTGGAAAAGGGCATGTATAGTGCCAATATATAAAAAGGGAAATAAAGACAACCCGGGGAATTACAGACCAGTCAGATTAACTTCAGTACCCAGAAAGATAATGGAGCAAATAATTAAGCAATCAATTTGCAAACACCTAGAAGATAAGAAGATGATAAATAACAGTCAGTATGGATTTGTCAAGAACAAATCATGTCAAACCAATCTAATAGCTTCTTTGACAAGGTAACAAGCCTTGTGGTTGGGGGAAACCAGTAGATGTGGTATATCTTGACTTTAGTAAGGTTTTTGATACTGTCTCGTATGACCTTCTCATAAACAAACTAGGCAAATACAATCTAGCTGGAGCTACTATAAAGTGGGTGCATAACTGGTTGGAAAAACATTCCCAGAGAGTAGTTATCAGTGGTTCACAGTCAAGTGGAAGGGCATATCAAGTGGGATCCCGCAGGGATCAGTTCTGGATCCAGTTCTGTTCAATATCTTCAACAGTGATTTAGATAATGACACAGCGAGTACACTTACAAAGTTTGTGGACAATAGCAAGCTGAGAGGGGTTGCAAGTGCTTTGGAGGATAGGATTAAAATTCAAAATGATCTGGACAAACTGGAGAAATGGTTTGAAGAAAATAAGATGAAATTCAATAAGGGACAAATGCAAAGTACTCCACTTAGGAAGGAACAATCAATTGCACACATACAAAATCAGAAATGACTGCCTAGCAAGGAATATTTCAGAAAGGGATCTGTGGGGTCATAGTGGATCACAAGCTAAATATGAGTCAACAATGTAATACTGTTTCAAAAAAAGCAAACATAATTCTGGGAAGTAATAGCAGGAGTGTTGTAAGCAAGACACAAGAAGTAATTCTTCCGCTCTACTCCGTGCTGATTAGGCCTAAACTGGAGTATTGTGTCCAGTTCTGGGTGCTACATTTCAGGAAAGATGTAGACAAATTGGAGAAAGTCCAGAGAAGAGCAACAAAAATGATTAAAAGTCTAGAAAACATGACCTATGAGGGAAGATTGAAAAAACTGGGTTTATTTAGTCTGAAGAAAAGACTGAGAGGGGACATGATAACAGTTTTCAAGTAAAGAAAAGGTTGTTACAAGGGGAGGGAGAAAAATTGTTCTTCATAACCTCTGAGGATAGGACAAGCAGCAATGGGCTTAAATTGCAGCAAGGGAGGTTTAGGTTGGACATTAGGAAAAACTTCCTAACTGCCAGGGTGGTAAAGCATGGCAATAAATTACCTAGGGAGGTTGTGGAATCTCCATCATTAGAGATTTTTAAGAGCAGGTTAGAAAAACACCTGTCAGGGATGATCTAGATCAGCCATTCTCAAACTTCATTGCACCACGACCCCCTTCTGACAAGACCCCAGGAGTGGGGACCGAAGCCTGAGCCTGGACCGGGGCCCAAAGCCAAAGCCCAAAGGCTTTAGCCTTGGGCAGGGGGACTGTTACTTGAGCCTCACCGTCAGGGCTGAAGCCGAAGCCTGAGCCCCGCCATCTCAGGAAGTGGGGCTTGGGCTTTATCCCTGGGCCCCAACAAGTTTAACACCAGCCCCGACAACCCCATTTAAATGGGGTCATGACCCACTTTGGGGTCCTGACCCATTGTTTGAGAACCACTGGTCTAGATAATACTTAGACCTGCCATGAGTGCAGGGGACTGGACTAGATGACCTCTCGAGGTCCATTGCAGTCCTATGTTTCCATGATTCTATGATTCTCCCACTGAAGGAAGAATGAGTTAGAAACTCCACAAGTTTAAATTTGCAGAGCTTTTGACTGGCTTTCCCCCTTCTGGGTATCTTTGCAGGTAAGGGAATAAATTGGCCCTTTACTCTCAATCCTCATGCAAATTTAAAGTTATCCCATTTTTATTACTGCCACGTATTTACGTAAGAACAGCCAAATCATGAAACTGAGGTTACAGAGAAATATTGTTCATGCTAAAGAAATTTATCTCACATTATTTTAAGTCTTTTTACTCTTATTTTTGTGTGCGCGCACGCATGTGCAGGTATCTCCCTCTTTTTTATTTTTGCCCAAGACTGTGTTCCTGATTGAGGTCTTGGCAGATTGAGAAGTATGTCTGGTCCCTCAAGTACAAAATAACTACAGTATTTCTCAGGCAAGCTTAGAAACTTTTACCCTTTCATAGATTCATAGATTCATAGATTCTAGGACTGGAAGGGACCTCGAGAGGTCATCGAGTCCAGTCCCCTGCCCGCATGGCAGGACCAAATACTGTCTAGACCATCCCTGATAGACATTTATCTAACCTACTCTTAAATATCTCCAGAGATGGAGATTCCACAACCTCCCTAGGCAATTTATTCCAGTGTTTAACCACCCTGACAGTTAGGAACTTTTTCCTAATGTCCAACCTAGACCTCCCTTGCTGCAGTTTAAGCCCATTGCTTCTTGTTCTATCCTCAGAGGCTAAGGTGAACAAGTTTTCTCCCTCCTCCTTATGACACCCTTTTAGATACCTGAAAACTGCTATCATGTCCCCTCTCAGTCTTCTCTTTTCCAAACTAAACAAACCCAATTCTTTCAGCCTTCCTTCATTTCAATTGCACCTCTTCGTGAGAGACCTTATTTTAGAAGCATAGTCCAGTGGATCATGCACTGGATTGTGTTTTATTCCTGGCTCGATCACTGGCCTACTGTGTGACCTGGGACAAATCATTTCACCTCAGTTTCCCCATCTGTAAAATGGGAATATTGATACTTATCTTCCTTTGTAAAATGTTCTAAAATCTATGGGTTCAAATGCTATATAAGTGCTAAGTATTCTTAAGTATTCGATTCAAGTTTACCTCCCTCATTCTGTCTCACATGTATTTACTTGGGATATGCTAAATCATGTAACCAAAGCTACAGATCAGGAAATGTTACTTATGCTACAGACATGAATTATTACACGTTACTTGAGGGTTCTTGGCCTATTACATTTTAGGTGGCTACCCTATTTGGGTCTTTGCTCCCTCCTTTGGAACTCTGACAGCTTCTGAGACATGAGCATCTGTTCATAATTTCATACATTGTAACAAAAATGTACAAGTCTCAAACCTCCCCACTCAACCCCCTGATTAAAGTCTTTCTAATCCCCTGCTTTGAAAATTGTCACAGGATTTACTGGAAATTGAGAGTTTGCAGCTGATTTTTGTAGCTGATACAACATCATTTAGGAAACACATCAATGCACATTTCAAACAATTGCTAACTACATATTGGCCTTGCAATGTCACAAAAGTAAGGAAACTGTGAAAACCGACAGGCTCAGTGCAGCCTGCCATCCCCCCCAGACACAGCCTCTTTCAGAGGCTGCCAGAAAACATTTGACCACTTTGAAGGTGCATTACACTTACCAGGACAAGTGCCAGAGGAGGAATTTTGTGTGCTTGAATAATGTTGTAATTTACCTTATAACTGGTCTCATTACGACTCAGAGTGCTCCGTTGATTTACCTGGCTTTTGATTTAGTGGGCTTTTTAAAAAATGACTGTTTAGGAACACAGCCAGGCACTGCAGGCAAAAGACCATAAACCCTTCTGGAGTTATAGTCGCTCATTCAGACACTGACTTTTTAAATAAAGACAGACATCAGACAACCACACCAAGTCCATATCCAGGAAAAGGGAGAGTGCATTAGACAAAGATGGTAGTTCGCAGAAATAATTTCATAATCATATAATATGGTCACATTTTTCCTGAATCCTAGGCATGTGAGGGTGCTAAAGGGGTATTTATCTCCGTTTCTAGAAGAAATTTCTCTTTGGTTGAGTGTTCTGACAATATAACATGCTATATTTCTCACTGCAGATCACACTCATGCTCTGAGTAAGGCAGTGGTTCTCAGTCTTTTCCATATTAGCACCCCCTTTTTCACACTGGACTCGCACTCCAGTGGCTGCCTCCCATCCAGCTAAGATTTAGCCAGGGTCACCTCTCATTAACAATATAGGAAGAACAGGGAGGTTGCATGTCCCTGACACCAGTTCATAATCCCCAGGTTGAGAACCCATGTAATAGGGTGTACGTTTTGTTGGCTTCAGGGATCAGGGCTACAGACATAACAAGCTTAATGTAATCAGCAGATCATTAGTAAAAAATCCATAGTTTTCTTTCTTGTGACATTTTGATTAACTACAACTGGGGAGGCAGTCTGGTTCTGGTGGATAGCGCACTGGATAGGAAGTAAGGAAATCTAGGTTAAATTTCTAGTTCCGCGACTGACCTGCTGTGTGACCTTGGGCCTTCACCCCTTTCAAGAGATCGCCACATCTCTGTGACTCAGTTTCCCCGTCTGTAAAATGAAACAATTGTACAATGTTAAATATTGATACTTAACCCTCCTTTGCAGAGTGCTTGGAGATCTCTGGATGAAAAATGCTATATAAAAGGGAAGTATTAATTAATATTATGACTTTTTCTTAATAGTTCATATGACAAAGCAAAAATAAGAAGCGTTTGTAATACTACTACCAGGATAGTTCCATTTGTTACTGATTTCTCCATTTTCTAGTGAAGTGAAGTGAATGGTATGAATATTTTTGCCTTAGCTTAAGTTGTTTAATTAAGTGAAGACATAGTGCTTTTTAATGTAGAGGTCCAAACTGGCAGCAGAACAAATCCCTGGGGAGGAGGAGGAGGAGATTTCTGATGCCCGAGAGAGACTGAGACCTAAAGTACATATTCGTTCTTATCCATTGTGAGACTTACACCTAATTCACCTCTGAGGCATGTGAATTGCACCTTCATTTTCACTCTGTGCAAGTCAGTTTTTCCAGAGTCCCGTGATTCAGTTTTATGAGTCAGGCTATGATTCAGAACTTTCTGCTAGCACTGAATGCAAGGAGGACAAAATGTGATAGGAGAGACTTCTCAGCTCCAATAAACTCCCAGCCTCCAGAAGTGCAGAGGCTGAGTGACTAAGGCTCTTGACAACAATTTTGAACTAATCAGTTCGAGTCTCATTCAATCTCATACTGAAAGGCCACTTCCAGTTCACCCAGCTGCAAAATAGGTACCTGATCCATCTGGTCAGGGCAGTCAAATGTCGTTGGATGTGATGCTGGCCACATCACTCTCTTATGTACTGTTGGCAATGAAAATGATGTGCCTTAACTGCATCAGTCATACAAAAAATTGGCGGGGGGGGGGGATTTTGAGTGCAACATTATTGCTTGACAGTGTAACACTGTTGAAAAAAAAGCAAACATCATTCTGGGATGTATTAGCAGGAGTGTTGTAAGCAAGACATGAGAAGTAATTCTTCTGCTCTACTCCACCATGATTAGGCCTCAACTGGACTATTGTGTCCAGTTCTGGGTGCCACATTTCAGTAAAGATGTGGACAAATTGGAGAAAGTTCAGAGAAGAGCAACAAAAATGATCAAAGGTCTAAAAAACATGACCTATGAGGGTAGATTGAAAAAGATTGGGTTTGTTTAGTCTAGAGAAGAGAAGACCGAGGGGAAACATGATAACAGTTTTCAAGTACATTAAAGATTGTTACAAGGTAGAGGGAGAAAAATTGTTCTCCTTAACATCTGAGGATAGGACAAGAAGCAATGGGCTTAAACTGCAGCAATGGTGGTTTAGGTTGGACATTAGGAAAAACTTCCTAACTATCAGGGTGGATAAGCACTGGAATAAATTGACTAGGGAGGTTGTAGAATCTCCATCATTGGAGATTGTTAAAAGCAGGTTAGACAAACACCTGTCAGGTACAGTATTGGATAATACATAGTCCTGCCATGAATGCAGGGGCCTGGACTAGATGACCTCTTGAGGTCCTTTCCAGTCCTATGATTCTATGATTAACAACATTTTTATTTCAAGTGAATTAAAACCAAAGTAAGTTTGATTTGAAAAAACTTGGAGATTTGGAGAAAAGCGGCAAGTAAATCCAACCCATCACCCTACCAGTTGCCCAGATAGTCCTGTCTCCCCAACTCTAGAGACAAACATCAAACCTGGCCCTCCTTAATATGATCGGGGGAGGGAGTTGTTGAGGGGAAGAAATTGCAACACAAACTGCAGGAGAAGGTTCCACAGGAGTTGAAATTGTCGCTGCAGTTTGATAAGCCAAGCCAGACGTGTTTCACAACCTTTTTTCTCTTTGCAAGGTTTCCAGAGACATAACATCCAATCCATGGCCACAGTTGCTCAGTTTATGAAGTCAGACATTTTGATCGCCTATGATGGCATAAGTGCAGGGAGTGGTTTTATTAGCTGTATTCACTGAAGCACAAGATAATGGGAGAGGAATGAAGCCCATGTTTCCTACATACTCTTTCTCCTACATACTGTCAAATAAAGACCATTCCCACTAGGCCACCAGGAAAAAATAACTATATGCATTGTTCGAAATAAAATCTTATCAGAATGTATATCTACTATTATTAAATCATTTGCCTGGTGCCATACATTTACACCATTCTTTAGAAATGTAGCAAGATATTTTCCCCATCCCAACCATCTAATACAGGCAAGACCAGGCAAGACACTGAGCTATACTTTGGAACAGGCAAGCTGTGGTGGGATTACAGGGGAGGAGGAAAAGGAGGGAAGGATTTCTAGAATAAGATATGGATATTAAGGTGGTATATGGAGGATGAGAGAGAGTGAGATGGGGCGTGGGGGCTGTTCTAGGTGTAGGGGACAGCAAGATAGATGAAAAACAAGTAGGGGGAAATCATAAGGGTCAGTCATCACTGAGAAGCAA
Source organism: Terrapene triunguis (assembly GCF_002925995.2). Classification (NCBI taxonomy): domain Eukaryota; kingdom Metazoa; phylum Chordata; order Testudines; family Emydidae; genus Terrapene; species Terrapene triunguis. The sequence goes on from NW_020664409.1 coordinate 13,388,763, forward strand.
GAAATCTAGCACATCAGGTATTTTCAAGTGAAAATTCATCCCCGTACTCATCAGGTGAGTACGGGGATGATGGTAATCACCCAAGAGTTCTGAAGGAACTCAAAAGTGAAATTGCAGGACCACTAACTGTCATCTGTAACCTATCATTTAAATCAGCTTCTGTACCAAATGACAGGAGGATAGCTAATGTGACACCAATTTTTAAAAAGGGCTCCAGAGGTGACCCTGGCAACTACAGGCCAGTAAGCCTCACTTCAGTACCTGGCAAATTTGTTGAAACTATCATAAAGAACAAAATTGTCAGACACATAGATGAACATAAATTGTTGGGAAATAGTCAACATGGTTTTTGTAAAGGGAAATCATGCTTCACCAATCTACTAGAATTCTTTGAGGGGGTCAACAAGCATGCAGACAAAGGAGATGCAGTGGATAGAGTGTATTTAGATTTTCAGAAAGCCTTTGACAAGGTCCCTCACCAAAGCCTCTTAAGCAAAATAAGCAGTCATGGGATAAGAGGGAAGGTTCTCTCATGGATTGGTAACTGGTTAAAAGATAGAAAACAAAGGGTAGGAATAAATGGTCAGTTTTCAGAATGGAGAGAGGTAAATAGTGGTGTCCCCCATGGATCTGTACTAGGCACAGTCCTATTTAACATATTCATGAACGATTTGGAAAAAGGGGTAAACAGTGAGGTGGCCAAATTTGTAGATACAAAATTACTCAAGATAGTTAAGTCCCAGGCAGACTGCGAAGAGCTACAAAAGGATCTCACAAAACTGGGTGACTGGGCATCAAAATGGCAGATGAAATTTAATGTTGATAAATGCAAAGTAATGCACATTGGAAAACATAATCCTAACTATACATATACAATGATGGGGTCTAAATTAGCTGTTACCACTCAAGAAAGAGATCTTGGAGTCATTGTGGATAGTTCTCTGAAATAATCTACTCAATGTGCAGCAGCAGTCAAAAAAGCAAACAGAATGTTGGGAGTCATCAAGAAAGGCATAGATAATAAAACTGAAAATATATTGCCGCTATATAAATCCATGGTACGCCCACACCTGGAATACTGCGTGCAGATGTGGTCGCCCCATCTCAAAAAAGATATATTGGAATTGGAAAAGGTTCAAACAAGGGCAACAAAAATGATTAGGGGTATAGAACGGCTTCCGTATGAGGAGAGATTAATAAGACTGGGACTTTTCAGCTTGGAAGAGAGGCGACTAAGGGGGGATATGATAGAGGTCTATAAAATCATGAGTGGTATAGAGAAAGTAAATAAGGAAGTGTTATTTACTCCTTCTAAAATACAAGAACAAGGGGCCACCAACTGAAATTAATAGGTAGCTGGTTTAAAACAAACACAAGAAAGTATTTTTTCACGCAACGCACTGTCAACCTCTGGAACTCCTTGCCAGAGGGTGTTGTGAAGGCCAATACTATAACGGGGTTCAAAAGGGAGCTGGATAGATTCATGGAAGATAGGTTCATCAATGGCTATTAGCCAGGATGAGCAGGAATGGTGTCCCTAGCCTCTGTTTGCCAGAAGCTGGGATTGGGTGACAGGGCATGGATCACTTGATGATAATCTGTCTGTTCATTCCCTTTGGGGCACCTGCCATTGGCCACTGACAGAGGACAGGATACTGGGCTTGATGGACCTTTGGTCTGACCCAGTATGGCCGTTCTTATGTTCTTAGGTGCAAATCTTCTGAAGGCCCTTATGAGTTTGAGGAGCATTTGGGACTGTGGGAGAAAGAGAAGAATTGAGTGGAGGGTCCTTGGGCCATTTTGTATGTGTACAGCAGGATGATTCATGAGTCTGGGATTGGGAGGATACTGTGCCCTGAAGTGTTCTTTAGTGCTGGTCCCAAAAGCAGCCCTCTGGGTTCTTCCAGGCCATGCTGCCAATGTAAGGGCAGCAGGGTTAGGGGGGCTGGAGTCTTGGTCATGTTTCTATGCCAGATGACCAAATCCTTAGGGACCACAGACACTGCTTGCTGCATTAGCTGTTCCCACTTCCCCCATCAAGAAAGCACTAGCAATTCAGACTATCTGTTTTCAAGCAACCACTCGCAACTTCTTCAGCTGCAACTTAGCCTCTCTCTTGTAATTTATGTATATCAGCATACACTTATAGATATGCCAAAACAAAGAAGGATGTTGATCTGTGCTCAAGGGTAAGTGGTCAAGGGAGTACAGTATTTGATCATGTGATATTATAACCAGCAGATGAGACTATATGAAAGATGACTTAGTTTGAACAAAGCCCCCTACTATTGTAGACCATGTTAGAGAAAGAAGGATGGGGTGGTGGTTAAGATGCTAACTTGGGAGACATGGATTCAATTCTTGCTTCATCACTGACTTCCTGTGTGACCCTGGGCTAATCTCTCTCTGTGCCTCAGTTTCCCATCTTCAAAATGGGTATAATAGCACTTCCTTACCTCAGAGGCGTGTTGTGAGGATAAACACATTGACAGTTGTGAGGCAGTCAGATAATATGGTAACAGGGGCCATGTAAGTTCCTAAAATAGATAGATAAGGTTCTGATCACTTAATGGAACAACTCACATCCATAAAGTTAATCATTAGTTGTATATGGACTGTACAAAATGTGCAGCACCCTTCTAACAGTAAGGAGAACCACCTGCAGGAACCATAAGAGTAGATGAACCTTAATAGGTTAAGGAATTCAAGGTACTTAAATGCTAACTTTCTCCTTTCTAAACAAAATATTCTCAGGTCGCATGTACTTGTCTTCATCAAGAACTTACTGTATGGCAAGTTCACACTTATTAAGGCATGGCATTTTAAAGCTATGAAAAAAAGTGACAATTCTTAAAATCCAGACATGTACATTTTTTCACAGGTGCAAAATTCAAAAATGTCTCATCCGATTTTGCCACAACTTTCCAGAACAACCCATCTCTGGGCTGAGTCGAAACATGAGAAATTTCTAGCTACAGGGATTTGATTTGTTGAGAGTTTTCTAAGAGAATGTACATGTACAACAGAAGTCACACTGGACTAGCTTTTGCATTAAGATACTGTTCAGAGGTGTTGGGCTCCTACAACTCCAGCTTAAGACTATGGGAGCTGTGAGTGCTCAGAAGGTCTGAGAATCAAACTCTGGAAATGTGATGATTCCCTAAACAACAATACTTAGCACTTCCATCATTCTTTTTATCTGTAGATCCCAAAGTTCTTTCCAATGATGGTTACATTTTACTATCTCTACCTCACAATGGGGAAAACAAGGCACAGGAAGGTTAAATGATTTGTTCACGGTCACACAGCAAGTCAGTCACAGGTGCAAGCAGGATCCACATCTCCTTCATAGAGTCTCTCACTCTTAATTTCTTTTGTGGTGAATTCCTGACAGTGGATTTTAACCTTCTAAGTTCTGACGTTGACTCATCTAACCCTAGTTTCTTTTGCTCTGATATTTCTTTTGACAATGGCTTTCTACATGCTAGTCACTAGTCTGGATCAGATCCACAAAGGTACTTAGGGACCTAAGTGTGCGGTTTAGGAGCCTAAATCCCAATTTTAGGCTCCACTAAAATCCACAAAACTCCCGCCTAATCCTATTGATGGAGAAAGGTGCTATTCAATGCAATGAGACTGGCTGAATCCAGCTTTCTGTTTGTAAAATCCTGCTTCTGATACCTACTTTCCTTAATGCCTTAATCTGTGCTCTTATCCTTTTTGATCCTGTACAGTGAAGCAATTAGCCTTCTCTGTCTCTTTTAGGCACATAGTAAGATTGCTGTTTAGCTACTTCCTTTCAGTGCTGAGCATGTTATAACCTCCAAGCCCTTTCTCAGGAGACAGACCCGGTCATCCCTAAACTAGACTCATTACCCTCCTGTTCAATTTTTCCAACCTGTGACTGTCCTGTTTTGAACTCTGAGTTTGGTACTGGGAGCACCAGGATTCCACATGAGAAGGGCCAGATGCAGTGGAGTCATTATCTCCGTTGCTGCAGAATTAGTTCCTCTCTTCGTACATTTTTATTTGCTTTTCTTGCAGCTGCTATCACTTGCCCCGCTGCACCTTCCTACCATCACTCACCACTACCCCAGCTCGCTTTCTTCATTAGTTCACGTCAGCTCTGTTTTGTTAAGCTTTTATTTAAATGTGCTGTTGGTTCTCTCTAACTGCAGAACCTTCCATTGTGTAATATTGAATTCCATTGTATTAGCCCATTTCCCCAGTGTCTCCAAATCCTCCTGTAGTCTGGTGCATTCCTGAAACTTATCAACAGCCTCCTTCCTATCATGATGTCATCTGTGTCTGGACACCCAGCAACCCGATCCAACCTCAGGCTCATTTATGTAAGTTTTAAAGAGAACAAGTCTAGGCACTGAGCCCTGAGGGATCCCACTTGCTCGCTCTTTCCATGTGTATGCTCCTACTTACTGTACCTCTCTCGTCTCTGCTCATATTTTTTTACACCCAATGCTGCTATGTTAACTTGAATACTCTTTATTAACCTTGTTGGTGATACAGAATCAGAAAGCTGTTAAACTCCAGTAAAAGCAGGGCAGAGCCAGCGCTAGGCATAAGCAGATTAAGCAATTGTTTAAGGCCCCAAGCAGCTCAAGAGGCCCCCATTAATTATTATGTGCTGGGAGCATGCGGGGGAGGGTATTCCTGCTTCGGGACCCCAATGGGCTAGCACTGGCATTGATGCAAGGCCACCATTTTATATTTCCTCTCTTTCCTTTGGCCACCGTCGTGAAACTTATGCTTATTAATTAGCTGGATGACTGTAGAATCTAGAGGCCTCAACTGAGCTCAGGCCTCATTGTGCTAGGCGCTGCATAGACATGTAGTAAGAGACAGTTCCTGCTGCCCTGCAGAAAGTACAGTATAGACAGACAAGACCGACAAGGGAAGTGAGTGAGAATGGGGGAGGAAGGAAATATTGTTATCGCCATGTTAGAGGTGGAGAAATAAAGCATAGAGAAAAAAAGTGACGTAGTCAGATTTATCCAACTAGATCTACTTGGGGTGGGGGGAGGGGGGGAGTAGCTACTGAAATATGGCGACGCACATAGGTAACATTTCATTTCCATTAGAAATTGCATTTCAAATTTGGGAACAATGACTGATAATTCTCTAATGGGGAAAAGCATATTTTCTCCCATTCTCCTTGTTCTTAAAAATCTACTGAACTGCTCAGACATCCAAAAAAAAATTTTTTTTGCCTCAGGCCTGGAACATTTCAGTCTTATGGATGAAAGTTACAGCAAGTTGTGAGACACTGAAAGCAGGGTTTTTTGGAAATGCTCAGGCAGACTTAACTCAGTGGCTCCCCAAGAACATGTTAATCTACTAGTGATGGAAATTATTAGACTGAGGTGTCCTGATCCTATGCTGTGTCAACTGTACTTGATACAGCTCAAAGTGGATTATAGCCACTCCTATGGCTTTTGATCCGGGTCTGGCTGGCTGCTTATCCAGTCCCTGGTATAAAGTAGAGCAGCCTCAGGGCTTCTGCAGTTCATATTGGCTGTCCATGGCCCCTAAGGGCAGTTCTGGGGGATAACAGGGGAAAAAAGGGATCTCCTCTTTTCACAGAAATGCTCTCTATGAGGTGTTGTTTCATAGGATCCACTTCAGCAGCTCTACTGCATCAGAAGGTTCCCTCTATGCAGGGGGACTCCTTAAGGAGTTGGATCAATTGATTACTTTCAGTCTAATAGGAACATGGGACTGGAAGGGACCTCTTGGGTCACCAAGTCCAGTCCTCTGCTAACACTAACACAGGCAACCCCATCATATAATCTACCACTTCACTTCCACACATCTAAAACATCATCTCCCACTCCTTTTCACTCAAATTTTCAATGGGAAAAGGGCTGTTTCTCTGTAGGGAATATCTGTTGGAGGGGCTCTCAGGCTGCTCCCCTCAAAGTTAATGGCAAAACACCCATTGTCTGGAATGGGAGCCAGTTGAGGCCCTAAATGTGGTGTTGGTTTGCAATAGCTTGTATGTGATACAGTAGAAAGAACAGCTAGGCACAAAGCGTTTGTTATATTACTGACTGACAGAATTCAGGTTTCGCGGCATTTTTATGGAGCAAGAATAAAGAAAATAAAAAAAGGTCTCTCCATTAGCAGCCTGCATGGCTGAAATCGAGCTTAGTCAATTTTTGATGGGTGCCTGTAAAGAGAATACCAAGTAGAAACATAGGCAATTAAAATGCATTAAATGATCTCCAAAGGGAGCATGCAGATCTGGAAGGTCTCATAATGACCTGTCCTCTCTTAGGTCACATCCGATACCGTATCTGAAAATCAGAATCCACACGTAGTTAGGACAGGGAACATTCTTAAATGTTATCTGGCCCTAACTTAGAGCTAGGACTCTTTAACTGACGTGCTGAAAAACTAGTGTGGGTTTTGCTGACTGTTGTGTGTGAAGCAGAAGTTTTTCACAATGCTCACAGATGTTTTGCAGGATCCACTCACCCAGCCTAGAGTGAGGATCCCCAGAGTTCTGGACACAGAGCTCTCAATTTTGCACAGCCAGAGAGATGACCTTGCAGAGCATCAGAAGGTACCCATGGGAAACTCCTGGACATTCTGTCGTGATGTTTCCATCATGAATTGTGTTGTAGTGACAGGCTAGCACGTATTGAGACTGCATGATGCTCAGTTTTCCCCAGCATCTGACCGCTGCTTTGCGCTTTCTCTCACACACAATTTTTCTTTTTAAACTAATGCCAAATAAACAGCCCTGGAGCAGGTGTCTGAGATGTCCCCTAGAATGTACAAATATGCAAGTTCCTCTCCTTTGCCCGAAGGGGTTGTTCTTCTCCCCGTCCCTCCCAACCAATTTAGTTTATCTTTGTTTTGAAAAAAAAGTAACGTGAGTTGTAAGCTGCTGTACAAAGGAACAAGCCTTTCCAAATATACTGTACAGGCAGATGCTCCCTGTAAGTATTGGTGTATATTGATAAAAAGGCAAAACAAACATACACATAAAAACACAGCCCCGGGCAATTAAACCTTCTGGTTAGCCACAGAACAGGTACAACAAAGACAGAGCAATCTCCCACACAGTGTCTAGCAGTTGCCTTTATAGGTCCACAAAGCCCACGGTACAGGCCTCCCTGATTTCAAGGAAACTAGAAGTGTAAAGGAGAATCTTAGCCTTTATTTAAATAGGAAAAAAAAAAGCTTATCGCCCTTTTTCTGGGGAAGGCAGCTTTGAAAATACAAACCAATCACTAGGAATGAAAGCTTGTTTCTGATTTTCTCTGAAGATCAGAGGTTACTCTCAGATCCCTGGCTGGGCTCTGGGGTCTATGAAATCTATAGCCATATGTTTAGGATGATCCCAGTTAAGTAGCGGGCAGCGCCATCCAGCCTATCGTTTATGGTCTGCGGGCCACAGCAAATGTTCTACTGACCAGCTCCTTTCCTTTAGCAGCCGGCGTGAGCTCTGCCACACAGAGGAGCTGCTCAGGAATATGAAAGGCAACATTGACAAAGAAACGAGAGCAAGAGACAAATTCCACCTCTGATGCTACCTCCCTCTGTGGCCTCCGTCATGTCACATGAGTCAAACATTTGTAAGGTTGGGTGTGTAGGAGTAGGCACTGAAATCAGGGTGCTGAGCACCTGCCCCTTCTATTGGCTGCACCTCTAAAAAATCAATCTGCATTTATTAATGTGCCTAACTTTATGTACCCAAGTTTGGAAATGTCCTTAATCTTCCTGTGCCTCAAGTGCCCACATCTGCAAACTGTGGATACCCACACTTACGCACCCACAGAGAGGCAGCAACAGTTACATAGTTAATGATTGCAAAGTGCTATGTATAAACCCTAACATTCATCAGAAGGCACCTCCAGTGACTGGGGACCAAGCAAGCCCCAGAACCCCAGAGCATTTGGACACCTGTCCCTGGCAAATCTTTTTTACATGCTGGCAGCTATGTGCAGACTCACCCAGAACACAAGTCACTGGGCTCCGCTTCTCCTGCTGGAGGAGGCGGACAAAACCTAGTAAATGCACACACATCTTTACATACTACATACACATTATCATTGTAGAGTGCAGTATACTAGGTGCTGTCCAAACCTATGGCAAGCCCCTGCCCTGAGTTCACAACTCAAGACAAACAACAAATGAAAGGGGGGGGGGGCGCGCGAGGACGAGGAGAGACAAAGCATACATATCAATGTACATTTTCTAGCAATATCAACTACCCCCAACTGGCCCTCGATTTAGCAGTTACTAGTTGGCTTTGCTAATCTCCTGTTGGCATCATTCAAAATGAGTCTTGAGGGGAGATTTGAGGGAGGACAGTGTAGTGGCTTCACAGTTCAGTTTGGGGAGGGAGTTCCAAGTGTCATGAGGACAGATAGATAAAGACAGATGTTGGTGAAGCAGCCAAGCATAGGATTAAGGTTGGTATCACTAATTTTAGGCAATGTGATAAGAAACCAGAGTGGATAAGCAGGGAGAGAGAGAATTGTGAAGTTCCAGTTAAGTTTGGGACGTGTGCCAAAGGATCATCTGACTCACCCTTGCCAAAATCTCCATGATGATTTTGAGGTGCGTTAGAGAGCTGATCCTAAGACTAGGAATCCTTTATAGTTGTGGGGCTGGCAGAAAATTGTTACACAGGCCCACCCAAGGTGCTAAATCTGGCAAAACAATTAGTGACTGACTCTTATGATCAAGAACTGACAAAAGGAGATACAGAGTCTTGTTGAAATGCGACAGACGACTCTTCCATCACCACTAGAAAGTCTTCATTTGATTGTGAAGCATAGACTGCAGCTGATATAAGCCATGCACAAAGATTCAAACCACATTGTAGCACATTTCTTGACTGCTTATTACTGTTTTGTGAATGGGGGAAAGTGTTAAAACCAGCCCCTGACACTGCCCCTTCAATACACCTCAGTCCTGACCCTGAGGGTCTACCAGTCTCCAAGCCCACTGGAACATTGACTGCTCTGCCCATGGGCTTGCCAGCAAGGGTTTCATGGTGAGGACATTCTTCCATTAAAAGATAGACTGAGGACACAAATTCATTTCATACATAGGCTCTGAACAGAGAAAGACTTTTGGTCACTGTCTACCTGGGCTGGTGCCAAACCATTGACAAAATAACCTTCATCTCCCATTACGCATCTCCTGGGATATTTTAAAATAGATTACGAAGTGTAGAATATGTCTGAGTTTCATTCCAGTACAAAGAAGATATTGTTTGATAATTACATTTTTAATAGTCCTTTTTGGAGCAATGATTGCTGTTTGAGCAAACCACAGTAATATACAGATGGAAGAGAGAGGTATCAAGAGAACTGTTACCTACAAAGTGACTGAAATATGATTTCATAAAATAGTTCTCACGTATCTTGAAACAAGTAGATTTTTTTTGTTTGCTATCATTACTTCCGTTGGTGTTATTTCTAGTCTATTTCTTAGTTTGTATTGCCCCCTTCTGGACTATGCCAGGATTGCATTCTTAGCAAGGAAACTGCTCTTTGAATTGCTATTAAGTGTCATTATAAAGGAGAGAGATAAGGTAGGCGAGGTAATATCTTTTATTGGACCAACTTCTTATATTACCTCACCCACTTTGTCTCTCTCACATCCTGGGACTAACACGGCTACAACAACACTTCAAATAATATTAGTAAGAAGACACAGCTATAAGTAAGGTACACAGCAGGCCAAGGCTAAAGTAAAATATATTTAGTGATCTTCACTCAGACCCAAGTAAACAACTTATATAAAGAAGACCACCAGTAATTCAAACGCTACCCTCTTCTGGAGAACTCCAATGTTATGTTAGAGTGTACGTGCATTGCATTTAGAGAGTTTCTTTGGGATTAGATTAAAAGTAATTATAGCATAGGGACAGATGTACTGTTTGCAGCACACAGGTTTGTGTTGTGGATCTGTAAAGGCCTTCGCTCTCCGGCAGTGTTATACTGGTGAGCTTCTGCATTCAGCGTGTCATGTTAGGGCATTCTCTCTTTGTATCTATGCTCTCTGTATCATTGTGCATGGTGTGCTAAAAATCAAAACCTCTCTCAAAGCAGAATGTCCCTAATACTCTCTAATGCCTGCAGCAAATATGATTCAAAATTCTTCAAGTACAAATCATTATCTGTGTCTTGAATTTACTCTTCCTTCCCATTCCCAAATGCCAGGAAACACCATAAAGAAGCAAACTGGTCACCATAAGCCTAGGGAAGAGAATGGCATGACACTGGATGCTGCAGGAGTAACAACAGTGTGTGATTTGAGCTCTGTTACTAGTTTACAGGCAGCATTTTGGCAGGAGATGTGAAATTTGTTTTGCATACTGTAAAACGTGAAACCAGTTAATTTAATTAACTTTGCCGTCTTCTTTACCTTGGGCTAATTAGACCCAATTAAATTCCATATTAATCAACTCAAGCAGCACAACCATAGTTTCCACTGCTAGGATTAAAACCATATTTTCATACAACTCATGCAATGCAAAAAGAATGGGGCAAAGTTTGAGTAACCAGGCTCCGTGTGGCTTGGGGGAATGGAACTGACTCCCCAAACCACAGGTAGGCCATGCAGCTTCAGTGCAGCCACTTTCTAGCAGTGCCCTTAAATATACGCCCCATACAAATACTCCCCTGGCTTGCACTCATGACCTCTGCAGAGCCAGCTGTTTGGAGCTGGTGTTGAGCACCCATCCACCACACAACAGAGGGATTAAGTGTCACTAAGGTGCAATTTTATAATACAGTTAAGGTATTTCCTCTCCTGTATTTTATAATAGACCTATGATATTTCCTGTAGTGTATGAATTAAATTTGAAGGAGCCTTATTGATTACTCCTGAGTTCAAAATAAAAACACCATTCACCACAAAAATGTATATGCCTGTGATGTATACCTGGAAGCTTTAGCTTCCCCACTCCAATCCCTCTCCACCATGCACAAGGGCCATACTGCCCACGGACTCTGCGGTTCTGCTGAAATCACTGGTGAACTTGGGGCAAACCATGGACACTAAGCAGCGTGTGCAGGAGGCTGGCAGTAGTCAATTAGTTAAGAAAAAAAAAGTGGTGGCAACTCTGTGTATTATGCTAATGTTATTGATTGATTTTCAAGAAACTGCATACGATTCAGTCAAAAAGTTAAAGGAGCCCTGGGCCCAAAGCCCACAGAAACCAGCCAGCCCAACAAACAGACAGGCAAAGAAATTACTGATTAAATGAGCAAAACCCTGTGAATAATACTGTGAAGATAAATGTCAAACAAAGCACAAAAGGACACTGTGGGTCTAAAATTAACAGGTTTACAATTTTAAAGATAACAGTTTGTTTCCTTGCAAGCCAAATGAAGGCACAATTTCCTTCCTCCACTTCATTCAAAATGCAGCTTCTAGGATCATCTTCCTTGGCTGTTGTTCTGACTACCTCAGTCTCCTTGGTGAATCCAGTTTAACACCATCACATTCAATCATCTTGTCTTCATCTTCAAGGGTAGGATGTCCTTACCCTTATTTGTCCCCTCCCATGTGACCCTCCCCCCTACTTCCTTCACCCATGTCCCTCTATTTAGCATCTTCTCCCATTATTTTCTCCCTACTGTGCCTTTGAATTCTTCAGATAATGCCTAAGGCCACACTCTGAATTACTCTTTTTCAGAATTAATCTGTAAAGCTACAACCTGCCCTGAGCCCTCTTCTTCCTCATGTCCCTCCTCAAGCCCCCCCTCCATTGTGACACCTACAACAAACATTGCTTTTGTTACCTTTGTCCTCTCTTTTGTTTGCCTCTTTCCATTCATTGCACTCACTTGTTGCATCTTGTCCCAATTTACATGAAACTCTTCAGAGCAGTGACTGTCACTATGTGTTTGTACAGCATCCAGAACAGTGGGGCCCGAATCTTGTTTGATACTTCTAGATCCTACCACAGTCCAGACATAATGATGGCCAAGGTTTGGGATGCCCAACTTGAGACACCTTAAAAGGCCCGATTGTTTAGAGGGTGGGTGGCTTAGCATTTTCTGAAAATCAGCCCCCACGTCTCCAAGTTGGGCACCCAAAACTGAAGGTACCAAAATCACTGGTCACCTTTGAAAAACTTAACCGATAATAAAGTTAACAGGTTTGGAGCAGATAACCAATTACCGAAGCTATTACTCTCTCCCCACTCTACCTGCCCTGCGCACAAGAAAGGCTCCACATTTTCGAGTATTGTTTCTGTCTTTAAAAGTTGCTTGGGACCTTTTCTCTCTCTGCACCACCTGGGACTCTCCAATCTCCTCTATTTTGGATGCTGAAAAGCTCTCGCATCTCCTGGGACTTGGAGAACTGCTGAAGTAGAAAAGGAAGAAGGGATCTCAAGTAGCCAAAGCAGCAGTGAGAGGAGGTGCCTGAAATGCAAAAAAAAGACAAAGGTGGATAACAGGAGAGGGCTGCAGGAAGTTCTTTGCCTTGCCTGTGTTTATCTTTATCCACATAATTGTCAGAGTGCACCTTATCTGGAGTTTCCCTCCAAAATTTCTGCCTAAACTAAAGCAGCAGAACGTGTGTTGAGTTCAGCTTGCCAAAACAGGAGAGGAGAGCAGCTCAGGCCACCAGTGTTTGCTCACTCACCCTCGGCACACACTTGCCAGATGATTATGCCTCTTATGGAATTACTTGCTGTTCCTTCTTTTGTTTAAAATCAGCCAGTGCACTGTGATAGTCACCGACACTGAGCCACCCGCAGACGTGACTGTGTTTGAGTCAACAGCTACGAGATCAGCACACTACAATTTCAAGGAGCTTACGGGCATCCAGATTACTTACAGGACAGAGCTACTCAGAACATAGCCCCAGACACAGGAACAACTGGAAGATGCTAAGGGGGGGTCCTGCGGCAGCTGTGGGGTCTACAGCAGACCTCCCAAAGGCCTGGGGCGTGATGGACACCACACTGGTGGAAATCCCACAAGTGGTCGGCTATGATCATCCCACACGTCTATTCACTCGTTTGAGGACAATACATTCTGCATAAAGTAATAACTCCCCTATGTCCAATTATGGACCGTGCTATCGCTGACAAAGAATGTGGTGTGGGCCCTTTTTAAGCAGGTGAGAGTGAGAGAGGTGGACTCTGGCTTTCTCTTTCTCCTAGAGATCTGTGGGCTGGGGGGAAGGGGTCGGTCACATCTTCCTGATAAATACGCATGATAGGGAAGTAGCAAGGGTAGCTGATGGGTCATCAGGGTAGGAAGTAACCCAGGAAGAAGGCAGGGCCTGTGACACTTCCTGGGGGAACCCAGGGCTGAGAGGCACCTCACAACCACCTGTCTTTAGTGTGAGGAAACCTCGTCTGTGCCTGCAAGATGTCCACTCCCTGACTCCACCAGGCACAGGCAACACAAGCTCTCCCCTCTTAGCCTACATAGGCTCTGCTGTCCCTTTGCAGTTTAACAATAGCTATGCTCCAACTCCCAGAGCCCTCCGACCTTCTCCCTGGAGTGTCCAGCCCTGGTCCACTGGACAATCACAGCACTCACAGAGCTGCTGCTTCCCAAAGAAAGAGTACCCTCAGCTTACCAGTTACACCTTAGATCATAGCTCTGCTTAACACACAGCACTTAGATAGGTTTATAGTGAAAACAAGTCCAAGTTAATTTAACAGAGAAATTCAAGAAGTACCAGGTATTGTTTAAAAAAAAAAGTTACATGTAAAATAGAATCATAACATGCACTTTAGAGCCTAGACTTAATTAGTGATATGTTCCTGTCTAATGAAGTTTAGCTCACCCCAAGGCTTTGCAGCATTTTCCAGCCAGCCTGGCTGTGACCCTCCTTTCTTAAGAGGGAACACACTGACAGGTGGTATCCTCGGTGAAGAATCCAACGTGTACCTCAGTTATACCCCCAAATCCATTGTCTTTGCTTGAAAACAGAATCCTCCTCCCCCCGCCTGTTTTGTGTTTTTCCTGCAGTTTTGCTCTCCTGTGATTTTGCAAGCTCTTCATTAGCATCAGGCTCAGTAATGCAAACAGGCCTCCATTGTGAAGCGGACAATACTCACATTACCAGCTAGAAAGAGATAAGTGTCTCTTCCCTCCTACCTGACAGGATCATGTGTGTCACATTCTGGTGACCTGCCTTAACTCACGTACCTTAAGAATATAATTTGCAGCACAGATACATAATGCCTTAAACAAATAATCATACGTACCTTTTGCAGTGATTATAGCAACCAGTAGGCTCTTAGTAGAGACCTCACCTGCCTCACATTTGGTGAATTATTATGGTGAATTATTCCCCCTAAGCCAGGGGATCCCTGTAAAACTCTATGCATCTCCTGTGCCCTCTGTCAATTGGCATCAAGAAGTCCCTTGGTCACAGGGCCTGTGACCTTCAAATACCAGGCTCCCTTCCTTTCATAATGGCAGAGGTGGAGCAGGAAGTAGCAGAGAGTTACTCTGGACTATAGTTAGTGCAAGATTTATGTTTTTCTCTGCACTTTGATTTTGTGTTAGTTTTGTTTACAGAACTAAATAGATTTAGCAGCACTTGTTTTGTGCACCACTCTTTCATCCCTCGCATGTTTCCTGTGGTCGGCCACAGTCTTCCTGGAACTGCGCCTGCAATGTCTCACAGCACATCTCCCATATCCTGAGGTAGCTGCCAGCACGACAGACTTTCCTTTAAGAAACCTTCCTTCCATTCCCGACCGGTGAACTCCACTACTCATTTTGTTCATCTGTCTTCAATGGCAGAATGAGTTACTTCTGTGTCAAGAAAAGAGACTCACAGACCACTGAGTACTAGATCAGTGACTATGCCTGGCTCTGCATTACAGCTGAGGTATAACCTCTTTCTGCCCGGCTCACCTGCCATTTCCAAGTAATTGCTTTTGGACAGATGGTAGGCTAGTGGTGTGGTGTGGTTGTGTGACTAGCTATTTGGCTCTTCTCCCACTCTCTGACAAAAGAAATCTGCTTCTGGCCAAACACGGATAGCTTATTTTTCTCTGCCCTTCTTCCATTCCAGCATCACAACCCAGTTTATATAGGACTTGATTATCAGTTTAGCAATAGAAGTTCTTCAACTAGGGCCTACTTGCATCCATGTCTATTGATCCAATGATGTTTACTGCACATAACAAGCATTTAGGACAAATTTGTACAATTACTATTCTACAGGTAAAATGGAAACACACATGGAATAACATTCTACCACAGGGGAGAATTTGCAGGGTTTCTGTTTGACATTGCTGCTTCATGGTTAGGTCAGCGTGTAACCTGTCAGTGATCTTGGAGTACGATAGAGGTAGTCTCTGCTTGCATAGGGCTCATCACTTCAGTGGGGAAAGGCTTGTTACTAGAGCGGGCTGAAAAAAATAAGCCTATTTACACACACACACACACACACACACACACTTCAAAGTTGTTTTTGTGTCTGTGTTTGAAACACTCATTTTAAATGTTGGTGGGTTTTTTCAGTATTTCTGTTTCTCTAACTTTAAGAGAATATGTGTAGCCTTAAAATTACAAATTCAATCTACTTTTTAAAAAATGTCTTCTTCCTTGCCATGATCTCAGTTCTAGGTTTTATGTCCCTTTTGTTAGAGTTGGTGGCACCACAAACACACATAAGGTATTAGCAGCAGAAGGAACAGGGCGTTGACCTAAAGTCCTGGCAGCTCAGTGAGGAAATGATTTTCAATTATTATTTCCAAATGTATTTCTTTTATATGGGATAGGCTTAACCATTGCACTTGGTGACTGGCAGATCTTTAATAGAGATGGGCCAGGCCCAAACTGGACCCTTGGATCCACACACCTGCACTTCGGAGCCATTTCTATAATGCCCAATACTCTCATCTTCCCTACAGATGGATGGGAAGTTCTGATCCACATACAAATCCCCAATTCACGTTAGGTCCTGCATCCAATCGTCATACAAAAAATTATACAAAGGAGCCTAGCAGGACTGTAACCAGTCATGCCCACATGGGGATCCACTATTAAGATCTGGTGTGTCCTCTGCCAGCATATTTTTAAACACCGTTCCCTGTATTTTAGAAGTCTTTAAAACATTTCAAAGTAAAACGTTTATGCCAAAAAGAATCAGTCCTCTCCCGGTCCAGTCCTGAGCTGGAATTTTGGAGGAGGGGGACAAGAACCTGTAGGTGGCAGCTTAGGTTCGGGTGCAATAGCAATAAATGTGCACTATTCCAGACCTGCAAGTGTCACGCATCTCACATGACACTCACACATGCCGGACTCATATCCCACAGCTCAGGCTAAACCCATGCAGTCAGCTGGGCTCCAGGCAAGCAGGAGGATTCAGTCTGCCAGTTAGCTAGGCTGCTCCCACCAGACACTGTGACACATACTGAGCAGGCTCCTGGGTAGCCTCTCTACCTCCCCACTCCCTGCTCCTCCCAACCACATGGGACCCAGCAGAGAGAACAAGTGGCTGCTGCGGCAGGGTCAGTACCCCAGCAGGGGAGGTGAGGGACTAGTGGGAGGACAGGGAGGTAGGGAACAAGCAGCTGTGGGGAGAGGAGTGGGAGAAGCAGGAGCTATAGAAAAGAAAAGGGATCTGTTGAGCAACTGCTGGGGGAGGAGGGGCAAAATAGGAGATTGTGGGGAAAAGGTGAGAGGCTAATCAGGGGAAAGATGGGAACAGGAGTTACCCAGGGGAGCAGGAGCGGCTGTGGGGAGCTGGCTCTAGTTAGGAAGACCATTTGTCAGGTTTTGAACCAGACCGTCCTCTTTTTGGTGGTTTGTCCCCCAGCTGGTACTGAGACAAATCCAGCCGTGGTTCTGGCTGGTGTCGGATGGGGGATGCAGTTTTTAAGAGCGCCCTGCCTTATCCCTGCTGGCATGACCTGTGCGTGAGAGGTCACGCTGTTGGGACACTCTTAAAAATGGTGCTCTCCTGTGCTGCGTGACCTCACAGGCAAGGTCATGCCGGCAGGGACAGAGTCATGCCATTGGGGGCGGCCCGCGCCATTCCCGGAAGTACCAGAATGTCAGGTATCCCAAGAATGCGTGAGTGCCCAACCTAGCACTAATGGGGGAACAGAACAGGGGTAACAGGCGTTAATAATACTTAAGTCTTATATAGCACTTATGAGCTAATAGGGGCTAAAGCCTCTCTGTAGGCTCCCTTCAGGTCCCCTGGTAACTCAACAACACTTCCCCTGGCTTCCCTCAAGCTCATACCCCCAGTCCCATCTCTCCATACTTGCTTTCACTGCCTGGGAGAAGCCCTGTCAGTGAAATGTAGTCTCCATCCAATGCCTTTCTTCAATACTAAATCCACACAGCATTTTCAAAACCTATGCTTATGGCAGTGTTCAAAATACATGTAAATATGCAAATCAATTAATTTGCCTCAATATCATACATGGAGCTGCACAAAATTTGGTGCTATGGCAGTATTCAAGTCCACCCCAGATGTATCCTTGCACCTCTCCCATCAAGTGCCCATAGGAACTCTATGGAGAAAAATATACAAAATGCCAAAATCAGCACATAGGGAACAGTGGGCTCCCTGTCCACCTCCCCTCTGGCCCCACCTCCAGCATCCAGGGGAAACGACTCTGTAGGCGTCTAATTGGGGCTTCACTGCAGTGTTAACTGGAGTTATCCCCTCTTGAGTTAGTGTAGCTCATGTGAGAGTGGCCACATTGCAAAACAGCACTCAAGCTGCACGGACAGCGTAACAGCAGCAGAGTACCTGAGTCCCCACTGCATTGCTAGCTTGGTGCAGTATAAGCTTTAACCCACACCCCTGGAGAAGTGTCTATACTGCAGCTGGAACATGCCTCCCAGCCTGGGTAGACACATGCTAGATCCCTTTGAGCTAATGCACTAGAATTAGCAGTATGGACCCAGGGTTTCCGGTGGGCTTGTACTCAGTTGGCTAACCTGTGCCACAGCCCTTGCCACAACCTCCACGCTGCTATTGTTAGCGTGTTAGCTCAAGCAGAGCTAGCATCTGTCTGTCTGTCTACCATCACTGACCATTCCCTCTGCCTGGGTCTCTTTCCCCTCCTCCCCTTCATTCTGTGACCTTTCTATCCTCCTCCCTCTCACAGCACCTCTATCCTGGAGTCTTCCTTCCCTCCCTAGGCATCCCTGTCTTCTTTATCTTCTCTAGTTATGCCCTTAGCTTTCTTCCCCATTTCTCCTTTTAGGGCCCATTTCCTCATCCCCTGGCTTCTTTTCTCTCTCTTCCTTACCCATATCTGCTGTCTCTTTCTTCCTGCCTTAAACCCCCGAGTCATCCTTCCCCCAGCCATGTATCTGTATTATGATTATTTGCATTATTGTAGTGACTAGGGAGACCCAGTCATGGACCAGGGCCCCATTATACTAGGTGTTGTGCTAACACAGAATCAAAAGATGGTTCCTGCCCGCAAGAGCTTACAAACTCTTTCTCCCCCTTCTTTCCCTTACCAGTGGGAATCTCCCCTTCTGTGGCTCTGTTCCCACTTCTTGGGGTCGGTCTCTCTCTCTCTTTCTCCTCCTCCCCCCACTTCTCACAGTTTTTCCTCTTGAAAAACAATCCTCAAACAGCAGTCCCAGAGCACACCAACTCCCGCAAGAGCCTCCAGCTCCTATGTGCCCCACAGTACATTCAGAAACTCAGCTAAACCAGCCAGCTCCCTTAACTACTCAGAATCAACCACTCCCTCAGACATTTAAGCCCTCGGCTCTTCCTGTCAGTTAGCTCCGCCATTCAGCTTTCCAGACCCTTTCCAGCTTCCACAGCCTTTCAGCGCCTCCCCCACAACATTGCCATCCTTAGACATTCAAAAAGCCTGAGACAGGCTCCCCAAATCACAGGATTTTAAAAGATAAATGTGGGGAATAATTGCACCTTGTCTCAAGTTTTGACCCTGTAAGCCTTTTTAAAGCTTTTCTCTGCATCATAAGGGCTAGAAACTTACTTTAAAAAAAAATTAAAGTTGTTCTCTTGTAATCACATGACTCTAGGAGCTGGGACTTAAAGAAAAATACCAAATATTATACCAGTTGACAATGCTGTGACCCCCCATCTCCCACCTCTCATATATGCATCCCTCATACAGTGAGATGGGCTGACAAGGCAGTTCACAAGGACACAGAGCGGCAGCTGCAGTGGGTGACTGTATGTAGGAGAAGGCAGTAGCTCAGCTTCCCCTGCTGACCTGAGATAGGTAGCACAGTCTCTCAGGGATGAGCATCTGTAACAGTGTGGTCAAATAACCTCCTGGTTTTCCCTCCAAATAGGAAATGGGTGACTGCCACTGCCATGTCCCACATGAATTCCCCTCCCGCCTCATGTTGGAAAGCACAGTCAGGGAATATCACAAATTCCCAACCCAAATTATGAGGAAAAATTAATAATTTGCAACAGACTTGTGATGCAATTGCCTGTGATTTGCCTATCATCCAGAGCTTGCTTTATAAGAGCAAGGCGATGCTTAGGAGCAAAATGCAAAAAGACAATGGCGAAACTCAAGTGTGTGCTACTGAGAAACAATGGAAAATGGTTCTGCATGCAGGATTTATAATGCCGCTTTAATTGTTTGCTTAAAGTTACTGAAACATCATGACCAGAGCCTCCCCTAGTGTTTCTTTCAGGTGCAACAGTGATAATAAATACAGTAGCTGCTTACTCCAGGAAGAACAAAAGGGCACAAATATTTATGTTCAGCAATTTAAAAGAACCACCACCTCTTTTTGGTGTGGTGACATTTCCGTTATTTGTATTGGAGTAGTGCCTAAAGCTCCCATATTCCCAAGCACCAGTCCCTTCCTAGAAAAATGCAGCAGTTTAGTGCCACAGATTGTGTCCTGGGACTGCAGGAGGGATGCAGGGAGCAGGGGCGTCTCCAGGCACCAGTGCAGCAAGCGCGTGCCTAGAGCGGCGTGCCGGTCGCTGTGAGGGCGGCATTCAGGCAGCCTTCGGCAGCATGCCTGCGGGAGGTTCGCCGGTCCCGTGGCTTTGGCGGCAGGTACGCCGAAGGCGTGGGACTGGCAGATCACCGGCAGAAACGCCGCCGAATCCGCGTGACCAGCGGACCGCCTGCAGGCGTGCCGCCGAAGGCCGCCTGACTGCCGTGCTTGGGGCAGCAAAAAACAGAGCCGTCCCTGCAGGGAGGGAGAAGGGGGAAGTGGAATCTGAACTAGGTGAATGCTTAGCTGCAATTTTATCTCAGCTTTGTCAAGATTGGAAGACTATGTAGAAGTGGAGACTACGTAACATTGCAGAGCTTTCCTTCCTTATTCCCTTCAAGGCATCAGTCTGTGTTGCCTTGCTGTAGAATGTTTTGATTGAAATTATGTTTTTGGTTGATGGAGTGGCAAATAGGTATTTGAGTGTGATTCCCTATTTAAGGAAGATTTCATTAGCAACGGGCTGAGCAAATTCCCACTCACAATAACAGCTGTGAACCCTGCTGAGGGCATCTGTTGGGTAGTTAATATTTATAGGGAAGTATTTTGTTTTGAGTGTGTTTTGTTTACAAAAGAAACTCCTATGCTATTTAACACCATGTTAAAGATACTGTGCCTTCTGTTTGTTTACATATAATGTTTGATATGGGCTGTCTGTGTTCATTCATACTGATTTTCTGCCTTAAAGAAGGGGGGGGGAGAGATCGAAGGGCTTTTTTGATTATCTTTTAACTTTCAAGTGAGTTATACTACCAGCCTAGATACGAGATCATTCCACAAAGTTCTTCATACAGCCTGCGATCCTGATTCTACTCCTTCTTACACCAGTGTAAATAAGGAGAAACTCCACTGAAGTTACACCATTATTATTAAAATTGCGTGTCTGGGGGCACGGGAGGGGAGCGGGCAGGAGAGATTCACATGCCCCTCCCCCCAGAGGAGAGACCCATGCAGCCACTCTGCTGACTCTGTCTGCTGCTGGCACTGCCCCCCACAGCTCCCACTGGCTGGGGGAGAGGGACAGAGATACCATCACTAGTCGCCCGGCAGAATCAGCTGGGGCAGCATGAGGCCAAGGGAGCGAGGTGACATTATTGGCCTATTGGGAGGATTTGAGAACTGGCACTGGCCCTAAGGTAAATTGAGTTTGAAACCCCTGCCCTACAGTAATTGTGGTTCTTCAAGCTGTGTTGTCGACACAGATTCCACTCTTGGGCAAGGTGGATTTGATTTAAATCACTAGTCAGGAAGACTCAATTTAATCATGGATTTCTACATAAAAGTGCATTCGTGTTGGTTGTTATAACCTTACTACACATCCTTCACAACTCAGCTGTAGGTTTCATTTTTAGAAGGTACACACTATACATTTTTAAAGTGATTTATTTTGAAAACTTTTCAGATTAGTTTTACAGCTATATGAGAAAATGAATGATTGTTTGGTTATTTTATTTACCAAAGATAGTTGAAGCAGATATTTATGAAGTCATTGGGAGGTGAACTATCTCCAACTCAACAGGTTAATCATTAATATTTGGAGGATTTTCTTGCCATGCTGTATTAGGAGGAGAACATCACCAGACAGACATTTAAATTGTTTTATTTAACTAAAACAACAACGTTATATGTTCTGGATTTTTTTCTTCAACAGCAAACATATAATATTTTAATAAAACAAGCATATGAATTTTTGAATTTAGTTAAACATTCAAGTTTTTTAAAATCAGGTTTGTTTTTGTTAAAATTGTTTTTAGCTAAAGTAGTTAAATGGAAGATTAAAAAAAATAGACTGTGTCAGCCAGGTCAACATGAGAAACTTAAAATATTGGCTTCTGCAACTAACTCAGTCATCTTCACCTTCATTTTCCTGTTCGCTCATAATCTGGAAAAGAAAAACAAGCTTTCCTGCTTTTTCAGGTCCCAAACGAATTATCAATTTGGAATGAATTAGTCCAAAGGAAGGAAATATTCTTTCTACACCGGCAGAAGAAGCTACTGCTGTTAAAAGTGATTTTATCACTTCAACAGTCTCTGAATCCAAGTGCTTAAGTGACTTCCACCAGTTCACTGGTGTGACTTTCTTTAAAACATCATCAGCAAACATATATTTCTTATTCCCAACCTGGGTCTCTTTTACAGCCTACTGCCATTATAGGTTTTCCCTTCTAGTGAGAGAATGGTATGGTAGATCTCAAATCAATGAAGGCTACACTCAGAAAGACCTCAAGACTTCTGGAATGTGCTGCTCAGTTTCACTTTTGTTTCTACTACCTGTCCCTCCCTTCTCACATTTTTCTCCAGACTTCTCCTTGTCCAGATCTATTCTGCCCTCAACAATCTTCTAGTCATTGAACTTTTTGGAACTTTGCACTTTTAGAGAGATGCAAAGGATTGACACCGTGTACACAAATTTGCAGAGGGACAATAGGGTTGAGGTCGGTTATTTCTCACCTCTCTATATTGTTTATTTAAAATCATTTTTGCTGTTAACAAGCACGTTATCTCTGGAG
>NW_020664409.1:13411615-13442287 GCF_002925995.2 Terrapene triunguis
TTTTGCAGTTAGCTCTAGTGGAATGAGCTCTAATATGGCTAGGTATATCTTACCTGGCTAACTCACACCACATTCTTATTCAGCTGGAAAAGACTCTTAGGTAACCTCCATGAGAATATAGATTTCCCTGTTAACTCTACTAGCAAAGGCCACAAATAATCTGGGTGTGTTCCAGAATGATTTGGTTTGAAGAAAAAGACAGCACCCTTACTACAGCAAGCATATGAAGTCTAGATTTCCCCAGATTTTTAGTGAGACTTGGGAAGAGAACCAAGGAGGTGAATGGATTGATTTATATGGCAACCTTGGGCAGAAACTTGGCATGAGGTCTAAGAGTGACCCTGTCCTTATGATACAATGTATATGGCGGACCTGTCATGAGCTAAATCTCCCCTATCTTTCAAGCTGTGGTAACTAAATACCAGAAAGACAGATTTCATTGAAAGGTAGTATAGAGTACCGGTTTCTACAGGCTCAAGCAGGGTACCCAGCAACCCCCTCAGCACTATATTGAGGTCCCAAGAGGGCGGGGCTCACAAATCGAGGGAAATAGATGCATGAGGCTCTTCAGGGATCTTGCCATTGTAGGATGGGAGAATATAGTACAGCCCTGGCTTGAGAGGTGATGTGTACACACTGCTGCTGGATGGATCTTGTGGAACTGAAGTAAAGGCAAAATTATTTCAGTGCTAGAAAATTGTTCAATATCCAAGGTTAAGGACAATTGCATAGTGCGCAGAGTAAACTGACACTGCAGGGGCTCAATATTGCTGCCAATGGTGGTAAGAAGAAACTGAGGAATGACTGGGCCCAATCCACTCTTTATGCTTTGGGTGAGGGTGCGCAGAGGCATAGGCATGGCTCCCATGGACATGGCAACTAAAAGAATCTGATTTCACACATCAGGAGTGCAGTCCATGTAGACAATCACTTGAAGAAGAACAGTGACTTTGAAGGAAACAGGAAGTAACAAATAGAAGTGAAACACTTTCTGCAGCACCTGTGCTTTTCTTTGAGCTCTCCCATCCAAATATGGAGCAGACTCAGCCAGGTTTGGTTTACAAGATTTGTCGTAATTACTGGGCAAATAGGAGTGCACAATTTTTGTTACTGGCTCCATCCTGGTCTCATCTCGCACAGCTGTGCCTCTTACCACACCTCCTGATTTCTTAAAAGTATGTTCAAAAGTATATCACTAATTACTTTCAAAATTACACCTTTAGCGTCTACATCAAATATGATAAAATAAGCATTTACTTTACACTGATGGTCCCTCTAATGTGCCTAGGAGGATAAAATTTACAGATTCAGGGCCCAGCTCTGATCTTACATACACTGGTGTAAATCAATTAATTTGTTCCTAATGTATATTGATGTAAACTGAGAGCAGACTCAGATTCTCAGGAAATATTTTATTCAATCACATACTGAATGTGTTACCATTCATTCTGCTTTCAGATCCTTGCTTGAGAGACCGCTTTAATTTTCAGCTTTTAATCTGAAAAATTGTTTGCAGAGTCAATTGTTTGCCATTTTATTCACTTTGCACTAAATTCCACAGTATACTAACACTTTCTTTTAAGCATTGTAACATGGTGTTTTCTGAGCTTTGTGCAATACTGCTACCTGTATACCACTGTTAATGGAGTGTGCCCGAGTAACATAAATGAGCACAAAATGCCCTTTATCTTCTACTTCTATTGCTCCAACAGGACCTTGAGGAAAGCAGGCCTGAATTTGAAAAGTTCCACGCAGCCGTTAGAGGCAAGTGCTTTTTGAAACTATTTATTCAAGGGAGGGATAGCTCAGTGGTTTGAGCATTGGCCTGCTAAACCCGGGATTGTGAGCTCAATCAGGGTTCTGGGGCAAAATCAATACTTGGTCCTGCTAGTGAAGGCAGGGGGTTGGACTTGATGACCTTTCGGGGTCCCTTCCAATTCTATGAGATAGGTATATCTCCATATATTTATTTATTGAGCCTTTGCTCCATCTAGACTATGCCTGAGAAATAGTGTAGCCCAGAGATACCTTTTCTTCTTTTGATGTGGACCTCAGAGTAGAACAGCCCCAAGGAAACTGAGGTTAAGTTAGGATAACTAAGTTCTGACAGAGAGGGCAATTTGATATGCACGAAAATACCTACCACATTGGAGAAGAAATTAGGCTGTGCCTTAAGTGTTTGATGGTTAGTGTTTTCTCCTGTAACCAGTGGATGATTTAAAAAATAAATAGCATTTGTAATCCCTTACTCTGGAGTGAAACAATTTTGTATCTAATGAACTCCTTGTGTTGGACAGCCTTTCACAGAACACTGAAGTGTTCAAACCTTTCGCTTTCCATATAATGCATTTCAGTTTGTCTGCATTTGGTCTAGTAAACTTATCTACAAGAAATGATTTGTCTGTATGTATGATCTCTATATATAGCTACTCTCATACTAACCTCGCAGTTTTTACATTCAAGATTTTGAATATATACACAATACATTCAAATGCACATGTATATAATTTAGCTCTCATACATAGCTGCATTAAGGTAATACTATTCCTTACATGTAACCAGTTAGATTTAGGATTTTATTTAATTTTCTACCCCACATCAAAAGTTGTGTGCACATATATTATATATAACAGAGAGAAACAAGGTGGTCAACAATGTATAAGCTTTTGCTTATCTATTCGATTTTACTTTACGTGATTGCTCACAATAAAAGTCATCATTATAGTTTAACAATGGTTGTATACTGCAGACTACTCTTTGCTAATAATTTGTGGATTAATTCAAATTGTTTATATGCACCCAATGGTCCAAAATAATCTGATGCTTTATTGGAGGAAAGGTGAAATTAAAGCAAATCAGCAACAAAATAAGGCCATATTTAACTAACTTAAATATGACCATTTAAACTAAACTAAACAGAATAGTTTGGCAATCTCGACATAAAATGAGAAAAGGTTTCAGCTAGTACAAAAACAGTGACATCTTGTGGAGATATACAGAAATGATTTTTCATAAGGACACAGCAAACTATTTTGATGACTAATGCTTATGTACTTAAAAGAAACACTACTACAAAGTTTAATACATATATCAATAATATTTGGTAGAAAAAGCTTTATTGCTTTTATAATGAAGAATGCAAATTTTAAAAAATAAAAAGCAGATAATAGCTATTATGAAAAAAAAAAAACCCATCAAAAAACAAACCAAATGGAGTGAAGGGCAGTCCAAATAGCTCTGCAACAGTCTCATTTTCTGGAAGTGGTTAGGTTATTTATCATCTCAAAAGTTTCACTCATACAATATAATAATTATGACTTAAGGGGCACATTATCAGACACTAAAGGATTTGTGTAGAAAAAACATAGTCAAACAAAACATCTATGATAAGATGAGATCAATATAAGGTATTTTAAAAAAATGTACAAATAAATCTCATTAATAGAGAAGCATGGATTAGCTATGATTTTTCCTTCAGCGGTGAAAGACTATGCCAAATAATCTGTTACACATTTCTTGAAAAAGCAAACTTATACACAACAGGAAATAAAAACAACATATTCGCAGTATCCCAATACAGTACATAAAATGTAGACCCCTCAGATTGTATCATTTTAGAGAATATCACTTTCTGGGGCAGACCCTCAGCTGATGTAAAGTGCCACAGCTCCACTGAAGTTGATGGGATTATTTAAATTTACAGCAGCTGAGAATCTACGCCTCTGTTTTTTACAAGTTTTGTATCCAACAATCTGGTTCATAAAACACATAAAAGATGCCTGCTGGAAGATGATGGATTTTCCTACTGTAACATTAAATTGTTAATCTTCTTTCTTTTTACCTGAGTAACTTAAGTAAACAGATTACAAGGCAATTTAAACATATTAGCTAATACAATGTTTTACTGGACTTTTGATATATAGAAATGTACCTTGACACAATCTATTTGCAATTTTACATATACAAACTGGATAGGAACTTTTAAAACATATTTACTAAACAGCAATGTCTGATGTTCTGTACAAATCAGTATGCGCAATGGAATTATGTACAGAATTTTTTTTTTTTTTTTTACAGATTTTGTGCAACTTGGCTTCCATGTGCATTTAAAGAACAGCTGTCAATGTAACGGAATTCACATATCTGTTAATATTTACTGATGCTAGGAATGGAGAGTACAGAAAAGAGGACAACAGCTCCTAAAGTAATACTGTGCTATGCAGACATCTGTACATCATTCAAATAGTGCATATTATCAATGTTTGAGGATGAGTAATATATAGCAGCAAATACGGACAATGGCATTTACATTATCTAGGTTTTTTATACTGTA
The DNA here is from genome assembly GCF_002925995.2 of Terrapene triunguis. Taxonomy (NCBI): domain Eukaryota; kingdom Metazoa; phylum Chordata; order Testudines; family Emydidae; genus Terrapene; species Terrapene triunguis. The sequence goes on from NW_020664409.1 coordinate 13,415,949, forward strand.
TGTAAGTGGGAATGAATATTCCTATAGAAAAGCAACAAGGAAATAATGTGAATCTTTTAGGAAATTATTTACTATTAAATAAGCTTTTAGTTCAACTTGCAGGAGAACAGTGCAGTAGGGAAAACATCCTTTACAGTAGCGATCAAATCATTCAGAAGCATTGTCAACTCAAAGGTAAATTCAGTTTATTTTCTACTTGTAGCAATTGAAAAGAAGTAAAAAATCAAAGTGAAGAAAATGAAGTTTATTTTACTTTTGATGATATTATCAGTAAAGTGTAGTTCTCTATGTTACCTCAGATGTTCCCTCCTCCTTTTTGTGCTCTGTTTACTCCATTTTTTTTTTAGTTTTTCTTCCTTTAGCCCAACCCAAATATGTTGTCACTTGAAGCACAGTTTGTGACCTTAAGTAATTCTCAGAGTGGCACGGGTGAAAAAACTGTAGGAATACAGTCACTTTTACGAGGTAAGCTTGGAGTAACTCGGAGGAGAAAATTTACGCTTCAAGTACTTGAGAATGTAAAGTGGAAGACAGCTTACAACAGTGATAGCTGACACTTTCCACAGGAAGGTCACAGTCGTGATAAAGGCAACATCTGTAGAAATAAAAAAGAGAAAATAAGTTATAAGAGGTGGTAGTGTAGATGCTTGGACTTCCACTAATGTGAAAAGACATTAAATAGTTATAAATTGTTTTCATATGCTATTATCCAAGACTGTGCTATAATTAACACTGACTAAATCAGAAATACACTTGTAAGTTCTAAGTGTTCCCCTTTATCTTTATTATTTGTTAAAGCTATCTAATCAATTTGGGCCATATATAGGGGTTTTAGGGCCCCTTTATGCCGCTCCGTCCTTTTACTCAGAGTAAAGTGGCTGGAGGGAGGGTGAAGCTTTCACCTAAGAATCGGACTATTTACAAAGTACGAAGTGGTAGACTCTTGCATGTCTTGCTTCTCTGGTACAGAAAAGTTTGCTATTGATCCCTACTTAACATTTCCGTCAGTTTTGCTTGGGTTTAGAACAAATTCTCACTAGGAAAAAAAATCAAACTCACGAATCCATTTAAGGGTTAGAATCATTTTTTCATTTTCACGTGGTTTCTCTTATTCTTACAATGTCTTCCCCAAGATAGAATCCAAATTCACATTCAGAAATTTTAATATTAAAACATATTTTGCACCCCACCTTCCATTTTTCGATTCATGTTCTGTGAACTAGACAGTTAGACCCAACATTCCTTATACCACAGATGTGAAAATTAGCCAAAAAATAGAAAGAATATTCACAGGAGAAAACATGTAATGACATCACCATTTGTATAAATAGCAGCAAGTTGAGGCATATTTTCTGTGTGTCATTAACAGAGATGTTGGTTGTAGAAATGAAAATCAAGTCAGGAGAATTAAATTACTTTGGTCCCTTACCCTTGTGCCTCAATTATTGGAAGAGATAGGGTTTACATTATTCCTATTAATTCAGCAATGCTAGACATCTCACTTCTAGTCTTTTGTGACATTTTGAAACTGTTAGAGAAATCCTAGTCATATTTGTAAAAGTCAGATTATATGCAAAGGCCACAAAGCCAGATATCTTGGAAAACACATTGTTAGCTTACCTATAATTTATAATGGTCTTATAAAAGAAGCCATAGTTTATTCACCCATGAACACTAGAAACAGCAATGTCCTTTTTAAGTGAGTTTGGCTTTGTTTCTCTACTGTATTTTTTATCTTTGAGGAAATTGTAACTCTACCTACCTAAGAAAGCTCCAAAAGACACTCTGCCTATACCTGTTACAAAGAAAGGAAATAAGAAAGGGACAGATTTATAGAAAAACAAGGAAATTAGAAAAGATTAGCTATACAAAATGAAATAGGTAAGAGAAATCAGAAAGATATAAGTGGTGTTAATCAGAATAATCTGAATAATTTCATGCTATGCAATATAGTTGAAACAATATGGCATTTTGAAAAGTTTAGTATATTTTAAAATTAAGCATGTTTTAAAAATACAAGTAGCCAGACAGTTCCCTCCAAGTTATATCACTTGAAGAGACTCAAAAGTATAAGTTATTACATCAACAGTCAAATGAAGCTTACAAGTTTAAAACTGAGTTCAAATTCACTTCAGAAAGATGCAGCATGAGAAATGTTAATGCTCTGGTAAGTATACTTATTACACTGGTCTACAATTTTTGAGAAGTCGTCTGCTTCAGAGATAAAATGTGCTATTTATTATGTATTTTGATGTGCTGAATTCAAATATGACAATTAAAACAACTGTTTGGCTACTGTTTCTAAGATATTTAAGTTTTTACATTTTATGTCTATGTATATTGTGTAGATAGTAGAGTTTTAATCATAAATTGTAAACCTAGGTCTTTTCATGTGTTTATGGTTGGTTTACATGATAATATTTCACCTGTCCTGTTTATGTAACACTTTAAAAATCAGCAAAAGGGTTATATAAATAAAATTGATTATGAAACAAAAGGCAAAAAACTATTCTGTACATAGTTTAGTCCTATTCAGTGTCTACTCGGCGCTTCTTGGCTTGTCTCTTGTATTCATTAAATGGAGCATCTCTTGTCACTGTCCAGCAATAGTCTGCAAGCATTGATGGGCTCCATTTGCTCTGATAGCGTTTCTCCATTGTTGCAATGTCCTGGTGAAATCGCTCGCCGTGCTCGTCGCTCACTGCTCCGCAGTTCGGTGGAAAAGAAATCTAGATGAGAGTGCAAAAAATGTATCTTTAGTAACATGTTGCAACCAAGGCTTTTGTATGCCTTGAGGAGGTTTTCCACCAACAACCTGTAGTTGTCTGCCTTGTTGTTTCCGAGAAAATGTATTGCCACTAACTGGAAGGCTTTCCATGCCGTCTTTTCCTTGCCACGCAGTGCATGGTCAAATGCATCATCTCGAAGAAGTTCATGAATCTGAGGACCAACAAAGACACCTTCCTTTATCTTAGCTTCACTTAACCTTGGAAATTTTCCACGGAGGTACTTGAAAGCTGCTTGTGTTTTGTCAATGGCCTTGACAAAGTTCTTCATCAGACCCAGCTTGATGTGTAAGGGTGGTAACAAAATCTTCCTTGATTCAACAAGTGGTGGATGCTGAACACTTTTCCTCCCAGGCTCCAATGACTGTCGGAGTGGCCAATCTTTCTTGATGTAGTGGGAATCTCTTGCACGACTATCCCATTCGCAGAGAAAACAGCAGAACTTTGTGTATCCAGTCTGCAGACCAAGCAAGAGAGCAACAACCTTCAAATAGCCACAAAGCTGCCACTGATGTTGGTCATAGTTTATGCATCTCAAAAGTTGTTTCATGTTGTCATAGGTTTCCTTCGTATGGACTGCATGACCAACTGGAATTGATGGCAAAACATTGGCATTATGCAGTAAAACAGCTTTAAGACTCGTCTTCGATGAATCAATGAACAGTCTCCACTCATCTGGATCGTGAATGATGTTGAGGGCTGCCATCACACCATCGATGTTGTTGCAGGCTACAAGATCACCTTCCATGAAGAAGAATGGGACAAGATCCTTTTGACAGCCATGGAACATGGAAACCCTTACATCACCTGCCAGGAGATTCCACTGCTGTAGTCTGGAGCCCAACAGCTCTGCCTTACTCTTGGGTAGTTTCAAATCCCTGACAAGGTCATTCAGTTCACCTTGTGTTATGAGGTGTGGTTCAGAGGAGGAGGATGGGAGAAAATGTGGGTCCTGTGACATTGATGGTTCAGGACCAGAAGTTTCATCCTCTTCCTCTTCCTCGTCTGACTCAAGTGAGAATGATTCTGGTGCATCAGGAACCAGCAGTCCTTCTCCGTGGGGTACTGGGTGTATAGCTGATGGAATGTTTGGATAATGCACAGTCCACTTTTTCTTCTTTGACACACCTTTCCCAACTGGAGGCACCATGCAGAAGTAACAATTGCTGGTATGATCTGTTGGCTCTCTCCAAATCATTGGCACTGCAAAAGGCATAGATTTCCTTTTCCTGTTCTACCACTGGCGAAGATTTGTTGCACAAGTGTTGCAGCATATGTGTGGGGCCCACCTCTTATCCTGATCTCCAATTTTGCAGCCAAAATAAAGGTGATAGGCTTTCTTAACCATAGTGGTTATACTGCGCTTTTGTGATGCAAAAGTCACTTCACCACAAACATAGCAGAAATTATCTGCACTGTTCACACAAGTACAAGGCATCTCTGCTCACTTTGTCTAAACAGAAATGTGTCCCTTTGCAAAATCAAACACTGACAAATAAGAGAGCACGACACTGTATGATTTCTAGAGCTGATATAAGGCAATTTGTTCAGCAGAGTGATGTAAACTTCGTTATGATTGCATCATCCATGACTTCTAGGAATAACATGATGCAATTCATATCATGTATGACGCAATACCAGCTTCAGATTGCATCATTCATTGTTTTGCCTAAAAAGCAAGTACTGTCCAAACCCAGTCATAGATTTATTCATAGATCCAGTCAAAGATGTATTTTAGTCATTTTGGGTTTAAATTGAGATCCCTTCCCTTTATAACTCACTTATCCTCCGCCATTCCCAAGTCAAGGGTCATATATACTGACCCAATAGCATATCTTGAAAACTAGAGCCAATCAACAATTTTAAGCATCATTTTCATTCTCAGTGACCCAGAATTAGTAAAGTTTGACTACATTTATTTCAGAAGCATTTTGGCTGTAGAGCAGTGTTATTAGTCAAACTACGTCCCTTGCAAAATATACAGGATTTAGTTTCAAGTCTGCCTAAATACACTATAAGTCTGTATACTGTATGTCGTAGAGATGTGCATAATGAGCTCAATTCTACACTCATCATTAATGAGTAACTTGCCTAAGTTAGAACGGCAGGAAAGGGTCAAATATTTTTAGTTTTTAATCTTTCCAATGTTTGTATGTCACCAAATTTGTGATTTTTATTACTTTTAGGAGTTAAACATGCTCATTCAAAAGAAATATATTTAAAAACCCTTTATTAATTTAGTTAAAAGTTCTTATTCATATAAAAATAGAGGGGGACATGGCTTATCTGAATGTGTTATCCAAAAATTTCATTTTCTGATTGAGTATAAGCAGGGAATTGTGCAGCCTGGAAAAATCCTGGTCAGGAGGGAAAGACACATGGGTCTCCAGCCAAGAGAGGTGATAGCTGAGGAGACAGGAGCCTAAAGTAGGTGCCCTTAAGGGATCATAGAAGGGGAATACAGGTGCAATTGCCCTGAACTGTGACAGAAATAAATGCTTTCCTGGAGTTGAATAAAGTTATGGCCATTTGACCAAAAGTTCCAGATGTGTCTCTGTTCTCACTGTCCCCTTGCCATGTGCAGTCCTTCTGTGGAACTTCAGTAGCCAACCCACCTACCTCCCATTTAAAGCCTCTGTCCACAAAGAGAAAGCCCAGCAAGGGAAGATCCAGAAGGATGCAGAGTAGAAATGTCAAATTCAATAGGTTCATGGTGGCATAATTAAAATTCACCTCTCCTGACATCTAGGAAGTAACAGGAGTACCCAAAAGCAGGAGGTGGAGCTTTTTCAAAGGATATTGGTAGAAAGTATCATTGCTACAATATTTGCACAATATCTAGAGGATAATGTGTGGGGATTTGAGAGACAGAAAGAACATAGTTTTATAAGACCCAGAATCAACTAGTTAATACTTAAAGTAAGATTTTACTTTGAAAAGTAAAAAATGGCAGCTTCTTACTAAATAGATCTGTTTCCTGTGCGTATTCAGTTTTAGCTACAAAAAACCTTAGGATAGACAGATATTGGCTGATTTATGATGAAAGTAAGCTTTTAGTGACATTTACTCCTGTTAGCACTTCAGAGCCAATGTAGTTAAGAGAGAAGGAGCAGGATTCTATTCTAAATTCCTGTCCATTACACCTGTGAAATCACACTGAAGGCTAACCGAATTATACAGGTGTCACTGAGGGAATAATGTAACCTGCACAATCTTTTTTGTTTTAAATCATAGTAAGAAGGAAAAGACTGACTCTAGGATCCTAGGTGAGGTTTTCAGGATTTGCAATTCAATTTTGCCCACCCTCTAGCCCCCTTTGTCCTGTAAACTGAGCACACCTGACACACAGCTGTATTTTAGAAAACAGTACTTCAAAAATGAGTGTGCATTTTCACATCAAAGTATGCCTTATATAGCAGGAGGAATCTACTGGGCATTTTCCTAGATTACTCCTTGAATTCCTGTCCCCCGCAGATTTCTTTGCTTCTCCACAGAAAAATGACATTCTGACAAGGAACCAAAGAGAAGCCGCAAGAGGGGTCACGTGCCCAGCAGTGCAGGCATGTCATTTTGGGCGCCTGGAGCAGCTGGCAGAGAGGTAAATCACTGCAGAAGAGAGGTGGCAGGGGCTGGGGACGCCACAGCTGGAGGCTCCTACCCTGCGGTAGGCTCACCTGCTAGTCCCAGCTGGGCTGGGGAGTAAGGGACTTGCTCTTCCCCTGCAAGGAATGGCTGGGTCTGGGGAAGATCCACCCTCAGAAACCTTCTCTAGGTGCAGGAAGCTCTGCATCCCCCATGCTTCCCATCCCCATCTCTCCTCAGCCGCGGAGGAAGGGGTCACTGTATGGGGAGCTGCTCCCCATCTGTCCAACCCCCGCGCATCTGGACCGGCCCATACCCAGACCATCCCCATTGAGCTTCACTCCCCTGCACTGAGACCCCCCCCAAAAGCCCCACACCCAAAATCCCACCTGCTGAGCCTCACCCCCTGCATCCGAAGCTTCCCTGTACCCAGACCCTCCCCTGCATCTGGAGCCCTCTCCACCCAGACCCCCGTGCCGAGCCTCACCCACCCTGCATTCAGACCCCTCCCTTCTGCACCCAGAACCCCCAAGGAGCTTCTGTGCATCCAGATCCCCCTGGAGCTCCCACCAAGCCGCCCACATCCAGACTGCCTCATACAGAATCCTCTGACCCCATACCTGGATCCCCTCACACTAAGCGCCTCCACACTTGGATCCTGCCAGGATGAGCCTGCTTACCCCACACCTGGATCGGGGGTCAGGGCTGGGCGTGTGTGCGAGACTCTGTCCCTCTTGCTTGCTATCTTGGTGTGCCTGGCATGGAGGGGCAGGGCCCCAGGGTGTTTCTAGGGCAGGCCTGGCCCTGGTGCTGTGTCAGGGTCAGGTGCAGCCTCACTGCTGAGTCTGTGTGGTGGGGGGAGGAAGGCTGCTGCATGATCTCCCACCTCTGTGCAGCCAGTGGCCTGTGCTCCCCACTGCCATGCTGGAGCCTCCACATTTATTTACTGACAAGTAAAATATGCAGAATTTTAAAATATTGTGCGCAGAAAATTTTTTTTGGCAAAAAATTCTCTCAGGAGTACTAGATGGACAAGGGACCATGATACAAGGGTATAGTATATTGTAATTTAATTTAATTTAAGAAAAATAAATCTTAGCCTGAGTTTCCTTTGAAATTGGCAATTAAGGATTTTCCTACAAAGTCTTCTGTTTCACACTGTAATTCCTTCTAATTTAGTGATACACAAATTCTTTTATGCTCTTCGATCGGATCTAATGAGATTCACTTGGACTGGCGTCTTCCAGGAACCAACAGAATAAAGTTTTCAGCTCTATGTAAAGTCCTAGAACCTGACAACCTGCTACATACATGGTCAAAATGTCTCCTTATTACACTAGTCTGACCTTCATATCTGGTTTAGGTCTCAAATGATATAATTTATACTGTTTTAGTCATTAGTGGGTATTTGATTGCAAAGGCTTTAGGGGAGGGACTCTCAGGTTTGGAAAGTGCCTAACATATTAGGTGTTGCTGTAATCCAGGCAACAGCAATGCCCATTACAACATACTGAAATTAAGAGAAGTCCATTGTAGGTCGTATCTAAATTGCACAGGGAGAAGATGCATGGAGAACACTGAATACTGCCGGCCTTCACTGTACCAGGCTTTGGCCAGTAGTAATATTTTTCTGGACATTTCCCTACTCAAATATTTTTATTCAATATATGAAAAATGATTATTTAAAGTGGGAATGTCTTTTTGGACTGTTTTTGCCACCTTATCAAATAGACTTGAATATTACTTACATAACATTAAAATGTATTTTATCTACTATCTAGAGATTTAAAATCAACAAATTAATAACATTTCATTTATATTTCTGGAAATCTTTTTATATTATGGGAGTAAAACATTCATATGTCATCATGGTTTCTCTCACTAAAACATTCCGCTGCCCTGCAGAGGCCTGACACATTGATGTACCTTGGTCCCTCCTGTCGTCTGCCTGTGGCGCACAATAGTTTTCTGAGAACTGTATTACTTTGGCCTAATTCTGGAGCTTGGGCGGGGGTGGGGTGGGCTGGGCTGGGTGGTGTGGGGGCCTGTAACATACATGAGGTCAGACTAGACGATCTGGTGGTCCCTTCTATCTTTAAACTCCATGACTCTAAGACTTGGTCTACACTACAGAGTTAGGTGAAAGCAAGGCAGCTTACGGCAACCTAGCTATAAGTGTCTACACTAAAATGTTGCTCCTTCTGATGTAACTCGCCCACTACAACAACTTAATAATTCCACCTCCACCAGAGGCAGAGTCAATGTTGATGTAGTTAGGTTGACACAGTGTCAGTGCAGACACTGCATTGCTTACATTGCTGTTGTAAGCTTTCAGACTGTTGCTGGCTTTCAGAAGCCATCCCACAATGCTCCACACTGACAGGTGAGGACGCACGCCGCCAACACAAGGAGCGAAGTGTTGACATACACAAGTGATGCAATTACTGTGGCGGCTATATGCCGACATAGTTAGGTAGACTTAATTTTGTAGTGTAGATATGCTGTAAGGCCAGGTCTACACTACAAACGTACATCGGTATAACTATGTCGCTCTGGGGTGTGAAAAATCCACCCCCTTCGAGCAATGTAGTTATACTGACCTAACCCCCAGTATAAACAGCACTATGTCGATGGGAGGGCTTCTCCCATCGACATAGCAACCACCGATTAACTACGTCAATGGGAGCTCTCCCGTCGGTGTAGTAGTGTCTTCACTAAAGTGCTACAGTGGTGCAGCTGCGCCGCTGCAGCTTTTTAAGTGTAGACCTGCACTAAGGGTATGTCCATACTGCACTAAAAAACCCATGGGATTAAGCCTTAGAACTCAGATCAGCTGGCTCAGGCTGTGGGGCTATAAAATTGCAGTGTAGACATTTGGGTCTGGGTCTGGGCTCTAGCCTAAACCCAAAACTCTACTCTGTGATTTTATATCCCTGCAGCCCAAGCCCCATGAGCCCGGACCAGCTGACCCAGGCCAGCCATGGGTCTTTTATTGCAGTGTAGACCTACCCTAAAAGTTTTGAAAGCTGGTTCTTTAGAATGTTTTTTCATTAAATTACACCCAATTTCAGTACTGTATGTCTAATAACTACTCAAAGCTGATTCAAGATGAAAAGCAGTTTGAATTTTTGTCACTAAAACGAAGCACATTGCATAAAAAGCTTGTCTTGAATACAGTTTTTTCACATAAACTATATAAAAATCTGTTACAAATCCTAAAGAGAAACAAATGATAGAGCATTTTAGAGTTCGTCATGAAAAGTGTCTTTACATACACGTTAAAGTCATATTCTACTGGATGAAGCTGTTTCACAAAGTATAATATTACTCAGATCTGCATGAGTTACATGCAATTACCATGAGAAAAAGATTATAAAGAATTGTATGTTAGAAAGTGTACTTTTGCAGGCAAAGATTTTCTACAGCTACTCACCAAAATATTCATTTAGAAATGCAAGAGAGGCCACATAGCAGCCAAGACTGAAGAATTCAGCCACCACCATTAACCAGTGCCACGTTCGTATGGTCAGTGCAACCATCAAGAGTTCAGTCAAGATTAGGGCAGTAAAAGAAATTGCAACAACATGTACAAACTCAGATTCAAAAAGGAGAAGGGCTCCATACATCAGAATGCCACCTAGAAAAGGAACACAACATGTTACACAGTCAATCTGTAACTATATTTTGGGTCATTCATCTTTACAAATGCATGTTGAAAATGTATCAGTTATCATGAAAACTTTCTCCAGTAATTTCTTATATCAGAACACCACTAACTTTTATTTTACATTGTGTGTGTAAAACAAAAGAATAAAAATAAGATGGTCAAAAATTAAAATACGACTATTATAACATTAAACACATTTCAGTGTAATGTATTTGATCAACCATTAATTACATTTTCAACAATCTCTCATTTATTTGTAGCAGTAGACAAAACGAGGTTCATTACTCTTTACTGATTACATAATTCAGATTTCTTAAACAGTACTTCTGTCATTCAATGAAAGAAAACTATTGTGGAGTGTATGCAATATGATAAGCACTTGTTAAAATTTTTTTGGATTAGCATTTAATTAAAAACAGGTCAGTTTTTAGGCAACATACATCAATAAAAACACCAATCCACACAGTGTCCTGAATAGGTCTGGCACACTGCTAGAATATCGATTTACGAGATAAACAGAAAGCAATATATATAACTGTGGATGAAATTTTAAGCTTTGGGAATTTAACCTGGAGCTGAAAAACAATATTGTTAAAATTGTTAATAGTAGACAAAAAATCTTTAGTCCAGTAAAATTAGGGTTCTCTCCTACCTTGGTATATACTGATTAAAACCCAGATGAGGAAGGTTTTAAACGACAAAGATCTTCCCTAGAGGAAACAAGTAAGACAGGTTAGTTTTAAGTACAGTAGAAAAATCTACTTGATTTGTAGATTTTCAGACTAGCTAGATGTTCATCAGAGTTACTCTTTCAAAGGCAAATGTTAATTTTACAACTACACAGAGAAAGTTTTACATGTGACATGGCTGCAAAGTTTTTGTTGGATATGAATCTCCAGGATTAGTTTCAAATTTGTGTGGAAAACTCATAATTTTGGCCAAAACTCAGGAAACTATTGTAGAATACAAATAGCAAACCTGCATTTTACATGTAACTGTTATTGGTTCTTTTAGGTAGCCTATAGTTATACTAAAATTGTTACTTGGTTTGCTTTTAAATTTTTTGGGGAGGATTTATATCCGTCAATTCTGATGTATGCATGGGGGAACTGCAATCCTAAATCTCAAAGATACCAAACAAGACCATATAGTTAATCTAGTCTAGTATACGCTAACCATCCCTTTAAATAGACAACATGGGTGAATTAGTATCTTTTATTGGACCAACTTCTGTTGGTGGGAGAGACAAGCTTTCCAGCAACACAGACTGCTCTTCTTCAGGTCTGAGAACCTTTCCCAGTCCTGAAGAAGAGCTCTGTGTTGCTCGAAAGCTTGTCTCTCCCACCAATAGAAATTGGTCCAATCAATGAAAGATATTACCTCACGCACTTTGTCTCTAATATTCTGGCACTGACAGGGCTACAACACTGCATATTCCTTTAAATGTCAAATAGCCATTTGCTAAGACACAGTGCCCATTTTTACTCATTAAAACACTGAGCGCTTACTACTTTAAAAGTTTCTATAGATTACGTCCTTACCCAATAATTTTTGTCTTCCTGTGGCAGTAAACAAATCATGGTCCCAATCAAAATTAATTGGCTTACACATGTATAAATCAAAGAACACATAATTTTGTTTGCGTGTATATGCACATGTTTCATGTATCCTATGAATGGATTTATGAAACTCGTTAGGGCTTTGAAGAAAGTGCAAGCACTGAAAATATAAGCAGGCATAGAAAACATCTGTTTCTGCCCATGAAAGAGCTGATCACACCCACACAGATGTGAATCTGCACTCAGCAAAGAAATGGATTTCAAAATAGCATGGCCACAGACAGTGATGGATGAACCCATTCTGTTGAGCTAGACTGAGACTAAAAACGCTATCCTGGCCTGATACAGCTTAGGACAGATAGTAAAAAGTGTACTCCTTATCCCTGTAAGTGGCCTAGAATACTGATACCAAATGAGGCAAACAGACAAAACAGTTAGAGTATGTGCAAGAGTGCACTGAACACAATTATCCACATGATTTCACAGCCAGCACGAAATACTCATCCAAGAGTTTGTGCCAATGAATGCTGCTACGTGGCCAGCCATCACATGGTTGCCAAAAGCTTTGGAGGCACAGCAAGATTGCCAGTGATGGACAAACTGACTATTCAGTCACACCATCTTAAGGACCCAGCTAGAGATTGATCCGGGTAGTGTTTGATCTACAAGGAGATTATGATTCTTTGGGAGTTGCCACGATGATCTCCTTTGGCCTAAGGAACAGAAGTCCTGAAACGATTTCTAAACATGGATGGCCTGTACAACAGCTCAAAGAGCAAGCTTAGCAGGATCTTATTTCAGCAACCAGTTTTACTCTTTTTAAATATTATGCTAAAGTTTTGTGTAACAAAGCAGTATGGCTTATCACCAGATGAAACCACTGAGAGTACAGCTAGTTCAGTACATTCGATAAGTGTTTTTTAAAATCATTTGGTTTTAAGAGCTCTTTTGTGCCTGAGATATTTGGAATGGGTCTTGTTTACCAGAACAGTTGAGAATAATTATGATGCACAATTGCACACTAAATAAAGCAGGGTATGAAATCTATACAGAAACAGAAGTTGGGTTATGAATAAAGAATCCGTTAATGGAGTGAATACTGAAAAAACAGACCGCCATATATCTTTAAAAATGCCTGGGCTGTTTGCTATACCAATTAGATTATCCAGTTCTACCTAAAATGTTCAAAAAAAGCCTAACTTCTCCTTAAAATTGTATTTCTAAAATTAAAACATAATTTTAAACTTAGAAAACCTCCCATAAATTATATTGTATTATATTATTTCACCTAATCAATAACAACAACAACAAAGAACACCTGGAAATCAGATGGCCTAGTTATGAGTTTGTCCTACCTGGAAATTCTCCATTGGGTGAGTATAATAATCTGCAATGATTTTTGGGCATACTAGAGTCAAAATGAATATAATTTATATCAACACTTTGTATATTCATACCTTGGTGAGGTCCTTATAAAGTTCTGGATATAGCAATGCCATTTCTGGCTTCACATCCTGATCCAACACTAAAGAGAAGACTGGAAACATAGTGTATATGGTTGCATACCTTAGAAAAAGCATATAAATAGCCTCTATGTAAAAATCATTCAGTTGTACTCTTTATAAGCAACCTATTAACATCAAATAATCCTTTTACAGTGATTTTTCAAGTTTGAGTAAATCTGGTTGAGTGAATGTTGTACTGGTCAGCTCTGGGAAACTTACCCATATAAGTTTAACAATTCTAATTTACATGGTCCTGGGCTTCTTCTGACAGCTGCCAATTGTGTAAAATTGTAGAACACGACTACATTAACAAAAATGTATATAAACCAACCACCTAATTTATTTCCAGTCACCAAACTCAATAATCCACTTTTGTAACCAGGTCTTTAAAATGAGAAAGACAAGACAACGAATCCACTGTTGCATCTATTATTCTTAGCATCTTTGTAATGTAAATGCAATATGAAAACAAACATGGAAATATGGAATTTGGAAATAAAGTGTTGTCATGTCCCTGACAAGATGATGCAAAGGATCTCATCAGCCCAACCAGTAGGTTGGATTTTTGATAAACACATGCTGTCTTAGGACCAGTGGACCTTAGGACCACAAATCATTTTTTTAATATGGTTTTCTAGAGGATTTGTAAATTCTTCTAGGACTTTTACTATATGCCTATGCAGTGCCTAGGACCCTGACTTGATTGGGGCCTCTAGGTGCCACTGATGTCAACAGACAAATGGAGAGAGAGTTTTCTAATTTATGAGAGCACTGTTTGAGAAACACCTAGATTAGTAATTAAATATGCACGCATCATCATGATGTCATATGCGACTTAAAAGGACTTGTTTCAGCAACACTTTGAGGAGTCCTGCCTTACAACTGCACAGGATCCAGTCATGCCTGACTCTGAGCTGTTACTTGAGCACATGATCTCTTCCACCCCAAACTATAGTCTCATAAGGATAATGGCTTCTTGATTGTTATGCAGATTCAAAGCCAGGGCCAAAATTCCTTAATACTTGTAAAGAGTTTTGAAGTCTTCAGATGCTCCATAAGTAAAAAATATTATAAGACAATGATGCTGATCTGTTAACAAGGCACAGTGTTTTCACCCCACCTATGCTTGCAACCATGGCTATTTCAAACGTGTGTAGCAGAATAGAGTACATACATTCTAGCCTCAAAAAGGAAAGACATTTTAGGGTGGAAAAGGGGTGGAACTGGCAACTGATAATGGATAAAGGTCCATACTCATGAATAAAATATGTTACGTTCAGTTAAAATCGAACTGCTTCACTACGCAGGATATGCTCAGTTCACTTGCTTTTGCAGTTGCCATAATGCAGGCATTTGGACCACGGGCTTTGATGTTGAAATGCAACATCAACTTAGCTTTTTGCCTTTTACCCATACACCTCAGTATTTCGGATTTTTTCCTTAGAGGATTAGCTTTATTTCTACAAGGCCATGCCAATGGGATGCTTGATATCTTGTGCTGCTTTTGAGAGGTTCAGCACTGAGGATTGGTAAAGGAGGTTGGGTTGCTTTGTGAACCTCTGCTACATGGATGCTGTTTTGCTCATACCAGCGCCTGTTAGTTCATCAACCACAAATGCATGAGGAATGGGGCAGAAACCAATATTTTCTTTAAAAAAATAAAATTATTCTGAAATAAATGTTACCTGGTATTGTAACTACTGATTTTAACTTACCCTACCATTAGGAATCCCTGGTACAAAGGGATAGAAGCAAAATAGAAGACTGAAGAAAATACAGCCTTGAAAAAAAGAACACACATTTTAAAACTATGTATTAGTCAATTACCTTTTTTTTTTTTTTTTTACACTATCCCTCTCCATGCAGTGCAGTGCACTACAATAAATCAAATTAAATTATTAATTTTAAAACTTTCACAATAAATATTTTTAAGCGTAATGACATTTTGTGGGCATTATAGAAACATAAAAGTTAAAATACCTGCATAGTTGAAATAATAAGGCCCCTGTGCATGACAAATTGACCAAGTGCTGCTGATCTTTTGTAACTGTTTCGACCATGAACCATCAGCAGCCTGCCTATGTGTTTAAATTGTGTGATAGAAAAGTCAGCTGCCAGGGAAGCTTGTTTTCCCTCCTAAAGCAAAAACAAAATACAACAGTTTAAAAATGTTACATTATATGCAGAAAAGGATATTGGAAAGCACAGTGTTTTAAGAGATTAATAATAAACAAAATGTTCAGATTTCAAAATTCTAATAAGCAACAATTTGTAACTGCAAAATTCACTCCTGTTTCATAATAGATAAGATTAAGATTCTGTCATCGGTATTTTTAGTAGAAGTCAAGGACAGGCTGCAGAGCTGGCTGTCGTCTGCGACTCTGGTGGCCCCGGGACTGGCCGCTGCTCCTGCAGCAAGGGCTGACCTAACCCTCCCACCCCTGGCTGCTTCAGCCCTGGGGCCGCTGCTCTGATGCTGACAGCTGCTCCAGCCCTGCCACTGCGGAAGTTGTGGAGGTCCCGGAAAGTCACTGAATCTGTGACAGAATCATACCCTTAATAATAGAGTTTTATCAACATTGCAATGTATTCAATGTAAAATGCAAACTGCTGTATATTGAGTATACTGAACAGTCTGTCATGACTGCTACAAATAAGTACTATCACCCAAGCCTGTCTCTTTCAGTGCAACGTATGTATTTTATACAAAATAAACTACAGGGATTGTGTTTTTCTTGATTGTTTCTATACACAAGGTAAGAAAAAAGACTAAAGCTGAGAAAATATTAATACACATATTTTATGACTTTTAAAAAATACCTAAACACTATTTACATTGTACTGAAAAGCGTGAACTGTACCAATGTCTTCACTATAAGGCTGCTGCAAAATTAATTACAATTTAAAAAGAAAGCTGCTAGTACAATATTGTTGAAATGACATGTAGGATAATTTACATGAAATTAGATAAGGTTACCTTGCCTTCGATTCCAATTCCACAGTCTGCTGCTTGGATCATGCTGACATCATTTCCTCCGTCACCTGGAAATGCCATGGCACTATGCAGTTATTTATACTTTTTTCCTCTCTTTAGATCTCCTTTTTAGTTATGTAGTGTGTATTATTAAATTCTTGGAATTCGTGTATAGGTTAAAACAAATGCAACTTCAATGATCAAGATATTTTTGCGTATACATTTTAAAAAACCTTTTCTCAATGGATCATCTTTTACTGTAAAGAAGTTGTATTATTTGGAAGTGAAATGCCTTGAAATGTTGACCTGTAACCATTTGGGTTCACTGTTGCCACCTACTCACCAAATTTATCAAATTCTTGTTACTATGAATGAAACTAGCTCTGGCACTCACCTATTGCACAAGTGCGTTTTCCAGTGTGGTGTTGTAACAGTTTCACAATATGAGCTTTCTGGGTGGGTGAACATCGGCAACAAACTACAGCAGGGCACTGACACGCCAGCTCTACAAATTCATGCTCATAGTACTTCAGACAAACCTATGGAAAGGAACATATTTTATCCTATTTGACGTTCTGTTCTTAATCATGAGAGGCACCATAGTACAGGCTCATTTCACGAATAGAAAACACTTCATGGAAAAGGAAATCCCTCCTGCTATAGAGTTTTGCTTGAGTGACATCAACAAAACAATTTTACTCGCATTCTCTGGACCTTGGCTTTTTACTGTAAACTAGCACTCTTATAGCTGTTTCATTGGTTTCAATAGAAGAGACAAAATTTCAAATATTCACAGTACCAAATCATATTGCATACACCTTTCATTAATCTAAATCTGTCTTAAGCAACCGTCAAAGAACTAATACAATTGGGCTGTGTAGTAAAGGTGTTCTTGATTTATGGCACCGGCAACCCTGAGATGCTTTAAAGCACAGGGGGAATTTTGAAAACCTTTTTTTTAAATAAATGAGGATATGAACACCCTTTCCTTTTCATATACAATAGTGCAAGTAAATTACTTTTGACAGAAGCCCAGGTCTTACCTCTAGAGAGTCCCCAGATATCACCAAGGCACAGTCGTGCTTCCTTCTAAAAGCATTAAGTTCTAAGTGAGCTTCTCCTCGACTGATTACCTTCAATAAAAATACATACTCAAAATTAAAAGATTTAATTGTTAAACAAGTTTGAACTGAAATACCAGAAACCAGAGAAACCAACCCCAGAAAGTACTAGTTAAGCACTAGTGTTGTACCCCAGTGTGTGTAACACCCAGGAAGTAGCTCTGCATGTGTCTTTCCCATCTTGTATGAAAGAACTGAGATGTGAAAGCAATCTTCAAACAGGAGGCAAATCTGTGCAGACAGCACATTCAGTGCCTCACCAAAGTGGATCAGGCTGCAAAACCATGTATATAAAATCTCGTAAGAACTTTATGTGGGATTGAGTCATTCAGGTTTGGTAACTCTAGATAAACCCTCTAACTCAGAAAAATGACATTGCTTAATAATGAATAAGATGTATCTGGAACAATGTGATGTGGCCACATTAGTGGTTCCATTAGTTTGGATGAGGAAAAGTAAAACCCTAAATAGTTCAAGAGGTAGAGGAATACAATTACTGGTATTAGTCCTTTTTGGAACTTGCAGCTGAAAATGTTTTCCTAAGCAGGCAATATGAAGACTAGTTTGGGTATGAATAAGTACCATGGAGTCATATAAAACACACTAATCATAACGAACCTCCTGGGGGTCAGAGATTATCATTATACGGTATTTTTATTCACATAATGTATCATAGTATGGAATCAAATTTGTGAAATGCAATATGGGTTCAAAGTGTACACAATATAATTTTGTAAGGACCAAATTAAAATATAGAACTTGCAAAATTTACAATATAACCAGATTAAAATGTACTAATATAATTTTAAATACAAAATGTTGATTTTCAATTAGACTTTTTCTGAACTATCATATACAAGATACAGTTGTTAGTCTAGAACAAAATTTCTAAACTGCTTTCACATGTGATTTGGGCCCTGTCAACACTGGCTGTCCAAAGCAAATTTAAAATGGGTGAGCTTGAACAAGTTTTTAAACTGATTTGGGATAACACTGTTCTTGGCCTACCACACAGAATCAGAGGCTGCATGTCTTGAACCTGTCGGTCTCCAACAGTAGGAACTCCAGGTCTGGCTCCCGTTAGCACACAACTCTTTGTGTTGGATTAACTGCACACAAAGATCTGCAGGGCCATTATGATGCAACTCAACAACAAAATGCTCCAAAAATAACAAATATGGAATTCTCTCTCCTTCCCTTCTAAATTAAATGTGTGTTGGGGGAGGTTGAAGAGGGAGGAGAAAACAACTCCTATTCTGTCTACCACCAGGGACTGGGGCCCACTACTGTGTCTAGCATAGCAGGAATCGAGAGGTGTCTTCACTCAGAACTCACTACTCAGCATGATACGCTCTCTCTATAGTGCCACCTGCCAGCTAACAAAGAGAAAGGAAGTTTTTATGTCTGCGACATATCCATTTGTTTCACCATAGAAACAAACAACATCTAAAAGCCTTAAGAATAAATTAAAAGGAGCATTCACAACCCCCCAAAAAATCTAACTTTTTTTTAATAGAGTCGAAGTGGCAAACACTTTTTTTGTTAACTAATATTTGGAATATCAGAGAAGACATGTTAGCAATGACTATCAATCTAGTACAGTGACTTCTAGTAATTATTTCTTTACTGCACATATAATATTATAAAATAAGCCATGGACCTACCATATTTTTGTGATTTTTCAGGTTCCCCCCAAATTGATCATGTTCAATTAAATATTTATTTCAATTGTCAGTCAGATTTAAATACTGTAACATGCTAAAACATTTTTTCTTAAAATTGGTTGTAAAATGCAGGCATAGACGAGACAGAATTCTATATAAATGCATTTTCTAACTAATTTAAAACTTCGTGTATTCTAAATTAACAGTTCTAAGCTGATCTCTTATTACTAATCTAGGTAATGAAAATAAAAATCTAACAAACTAAATAGATTTTGTTCAGGAAGACTTAATTTGTAGTGTTACAACATGGAAAGGTCAACAAAAATTGATCTGAAGTTTTATCAGAAGCATTAATAATTTAATTGCAAATAGGAGTCTGCAGGGCCTAATTTGCCATTCTGATGCTTCAGAAGAAACTAAATTTACATGTAAATTATATTGAAATAATTATTTCTGTAGGTGCAAGTGGTTCATTTAGAACAAACAGACATTATGTCTGATCACACATCATCTATCAAGGCCTAGGGAATCTTTATTTTTGTTTGAATTCAATATAGTTGATGTTATTAAAATATAACAAAATGTATATAAATACAGATATTCAGTTTGCATTTCTATTAATTTTCTTAAAGGGACAAATGGGAAAATACAAGTATTTTAATTGAAGACTAATAGATTAACAATTCTGGTTTTCTGCTTTTGATCTGAACCCTCGTTCTGCAGAAGTAATGTGTTTGGACTTTCAGTTACATCAGTGTAATTCAGGAGTAACTCAGTGGAAGTCAAAGGAGTTATACTAGTGTAAAACTGGTGCATTAGGACAACAAGTCCTTTATGAAACATCTGGAAGAAGTATCAATAAGTTCATATTTAATGCTTTATAATCTTCAGTCTTTAAATAGTCACCAACTTGAAGTACAATTTCTATGGAATTGTAATACGACACCCACAATAATAGCACATCAACTCTTTATAAATTAATCCTATTACCATCAATATCAAATTAATGATTAACAGCTGGCCACTTATTAAGCAATATTTATTTTACTCTAACACTTATTTGATGAGGCCAATCTTAAAATATTATCTGGAACTATACTTACAGGTCTGAAAATATGAATATCTTGAGTTCTAGATACTAAGTGGGAGCTTTTTGCAATACAAGTAGCTGTCTCCAGTTTATCTCCTGTTAACATCCATATCTGCAAAAGAATTGTATAGAGTTAATTCAGCTGAACATTAAGATCTGTTCTCAAAAGCTGAATGATATTTGTATTGTCTTCAAATCTTCTCCTACTACTCTGCTGAACCGGACAACCAGGAAGGATGCATTGGCTGCACATATTTAAACCAAAGAAATTAATAGGCTAATTTTTTACTATAATTGCACACAAAGGGTGAGATTACAGACTGTCCCTTTTAGGCACAGCACAGATTATGCAGATCAGGGGGAAAAGGAGGTGAGTGGGTTATGGAGGATTTAAACTACTTTTGCATCCTCCCAATCCTGGGCTGTTCCAAGAACTGAAGAGGCTCCTGTGACCTAAGTTACAGCAGTCTCTTGGGGCTGCCCTATGGGCTAGAGCATCACTCAGAATCTCTGGCACACAGTATACTATGGCCCTGCCCTCAACACACCCCTCCTGCCCTCGCCTCTTCTATTGGGGCTTGCAAGGAGGCTTGGAAGGTAGCCTTATGTCTGTCATCCACAATGCTCCCTCCCCTCCAGATGTAAGCTGTTCCGGTCCTCTTGGTCTAAAGGGGCTGGAACCAGCATGAGGATTTCATCCAAAACACACTGGGCACTATACAGTTATATGGGAAGACAGTTTCTGACCCAAGGAGCTTGCAGTTTTAAAGGCCAAAGTTAAAAAGTTGGGGAAAGGACAAGTTAAATGGATAGGTTTAGGATTGGCACGTATTTTGTTGGTTTTCTTTTGTTTATGTATACAATCTATCCCCCACTGCTCCTCTACTTAGCCACGGTCAGTTATTCTTAAAATGTAAACCATCCCTCTAACCATTAAGGGGAAAGGAAAGAAGGGAAGATGGAGAGACAAAAGAGGAAAAGTTGGCATGGCGAGTAATGACAGAAAGGAGGGAGGAGACTGAAGCAAACAATCAGCAGATTGTTTATAAATTGTTTTATTTCTGGCACCTAGGGGAAGGAAGGAAGTCTCTGGTGTGAAGGAGGGACTACTGTGGCCTGTGGACCCCTCATGGGTATAGAGGGGAAGAGATGCCCCCTACTAGGACATGTTGGATTTGTGTGGTGACAAGGGTCCTGCCCACACCTTAGGCCCTGTCCTGCTACTGCTCCAAGCTGTCTGGCCTGCCTCCAGGAGGTGCTGCTCTTCCTTCAGACCACATTCCAACATCTGATGGAAAAAAGTGAGAATGTGGATTAAAGATGTTTGCTGTGGTCAGGGCCGGCGCAACCCATTAGGTGACCTAGGCCTAGGGTGCTAACATTTGGGGGGCGGCGACCGCGGCGGCGGGATATTCGGCCGCCCCGGTTGTCGGCGGTATTTCGGGGGTGGGACCTTCCGCTGCCTCTGTCAGGGGCGGGAACTTTCCGCCGCCTAGGGCGGCAATAAAGCTGGCGGCGCTCCTGGCTGTGGTCATTGACTTCACAAAGGCATTTGATTTGGTTTGGAGGGAAGCATTGTGGAAAGTACTAAAATCATATGGAATTCCAGATAGGATAATTGCAATTATAGAAGTTATGTATGAAGATTCCTGTAGTGCTGTAAGAGCAGATAGAAAATTGAGCAACTGGTTCAAGTTGAAGTCTGATGTAAAACAAGGGGGCATGGCATTACTGTCACTTTTCATTATGTTTTTAAACTGGACATTAAGAATGTTACATGAGTTGGAGGGCTTGTGGATGATCAAGAATTAAGCTCCTTAACTTATGCAGATGACACTGTACAACTGGATGATATGTTTGAATGAATGATGATACTCTTTGCTACTTTGAAAAAAATTGGTGTAGTCAACTTGGACTTACAATAAATGTCAAGATGATGAAGTGGTTGCATCTCGGAAAAGGGACAATAGAAAATACAGCAGCGGTGAAGGCAAGAACAAGTAAAATCTTATGTGTGGTTAGGAAGCTTGATCAGTGCTGATGGTGCCAAGGTTAAAAGGAGATGTGCTTTACCAACAAGTGCTGCATAGAAGTTAATGAACTTATGAACTTTGCATTTGGTACCAAAGCGAAAATGTATTAAACCAGTGTACTAACAGTATTACTCAATAGACTGGAAGCAGACATCAGGGGTATGTCTACACAGTATTTTGGAGTGAGTACAAGCGAGCCTTCCAGTCCACATACTTTTGCTAGCACTCTAAAAACAGCTGTATAGACAGCACTTTGAAGTTGCGGCTCAGGATGGAGTTTGGATTTTGAAGCCTACCCTCTTCCCTAGGCTTCAGAGCCCAAACTTCAGCCTGAACCACAACTTCAAAGTGCTATTTTCAAAGCGCTAGCATGAGCCCTGCTAGCCCAAGTCTGTTGACCCAGGCTGGGAGGCTCACTCCTGCTCCCTCCCAGAAGGCTGGAGACAGAGATGAGAGTTCTCCAGAAGATGAACATGTAAAGCATAATGATTTTAAGACAAACAAAGAAGTTAGGAAAGTAGGAAGTAAAATCAGGATACAGGATTGGCTGCAATCGAAAAGATTAGGATGGTGGGGACTTCGTAGAACACAAATAGATGATCGGCTACCTAAGAAAATAATGCAAACACAACTAAGGTCAGTCCAATGTAGAGGCTGACCAGTTACTAGATGGTGGGACATTGTACGCAGGGGCATGACCAGGCTTAACAGAGGAACACGCCATGGACAGGAATGTATGGTGACATTGTACTGCTCCCCCAGTCTGTAAAAATGACTTGGGATGAGAAAAAGTAGTAGTAATACAAAGGAGAAAAACTATAATCAGAACACATTATTCCTATACATCTATTTCTCAGCATGCAGGACACTTCAATGCTAACTAAGGTTATTGCAGACACGTATTATTAATTCATCTGATGGTTTTTTTTAAACAAACAAAAATAAAACTGGCAATGCATCTGATTCAGTTTAACCAAGGCTGACTCTACATATTTCTTTCTGTACAAAATTTCTTGGTACTCTTCTTCAATAAGAGATATTATGACAAAGTCAGGATGGACAGCTGCAAGAGTGTGGTGAAAGGCAGGTATGGTAGCTTCAGATAAAGACCCTTTCCCCTATGAGAAGGGGTTGCCTCAGGTCAACTAGGGACACCTGAGTCCAATTATGGGCTGCCGGGGACCTTTAAAAACCCCTCCTCTGGTGACAGAGGCAGGAGAGACAAGCTACTGCAGGGCTAGTGGCAGCAGTGAGATCGGTTTCTCCAGGATGAGAGGCTGCGCTCATCTTCACAGGGGAACAACTAAACTGAATGCCTGTTTAGGGGAAGGAATGGCACCCCATGGCCAATAATAGAACAAACCCCCGCATCCCCCAGAGAAGGGGCAGGAAAAAAGTATACCCCTTTATTTTGTGTTTGCAATTTGGTTTCATTTGTTTGGTGGAGGAGCACTCCTTGGGCCTGCCCCAAGGCCTATTTATCAATATTTTCAAGGTAAACACAGAATGGGAAGACAAAACACTGTCCACAGTAGGACTGATTTACTCCGGGCCAGACGGGGAAGTGCTAAGCCCGGCGAGACGGAGGAGGTGCCTTGTCACAATATATAACCTAAAAAAGTTTAAATTTTTTTTTTAGAAACCTGTCTGGTCGTGAGATTAAACTTTCTTTCTCAAGTAAACTGAGTCCTTTTCAAACTTGCCAGATAGATAGTTCTGTAACATTCTCTGTCTAACAAAACAGACACAGCAAAACTTCGGCAACATCCCTTAAACCTAACCTGAAGGAACTACCTTTAGGGAAGTGGACAGTTCCCTCTCCAGGCCTATTTGTCCTTTGCCTCTTTGTTGAGACTTCATATGAATACAAATAAGTGCCAATTCTGACAGTGGTTTTATGATGTGCACACCTAAGTAAGATCACTAACTCTTTTAGTACACATTCCAAACAGGACAGTTTCATTGTAAAGACTGATAAGCATCAATGACAAAATAGTATTAGATAAATTCCTGTCTTTGCACAGGCTGCTGAAGAGATGGATGCTTAAGGGGCATCAAATTTGTGGAGGGAAAGGGAGTTTGTGTGTTCTGCTTGCTGTTCATTGATACACCTCTACCTCGATATAACGCTGTCCTCGGGAGCCAAAAAATCTTACCGCGTTATAGGTGAAACCGCGTTATATCGAACTTGCGTTGATCCACCAGAGTGCATAGCCCCGCCCCCCCAGAGCACTGCTTTACTGCGTTCTATCCGAATTCGTGTTATATCGTGTCGCGTTGTATCAGGGTAGAGGTATATTTGTTTTTGTAATTTAAGCCAGGGACACCTGAGCCTTGGGTAGGTGCCCTTTTTTATTCTGTATAAATCTAAATAAATAAAGACAATACTAAATAAATCAGTTTTGAAAAAATACACAATTAGAACATTGTGTTAACTGCCGTTTGGTAGTATGCATTTAGTACCTTTATTCCAGCATTTCTTAGCATCTCCAGAGTTGGTCTAACATCAGCTTGTAGTTGATCCTCTACTCCAGTGAGGCACAGCAATTCCATTTCTCTCTCCAAACTCTCCACAACAGCAGCCACCTTGAGGGCTCTATCATGTATGCTTAACTTTGCTTGGTTATAGCGATTCTGTTTGCACAAACACAAAACCCCCAAACCCTTATTTTAGAGAGCGCTTGCTATCACTCGTAAAGAGAAAATAAATCTTCAGTTTGTCAGCATTTGTTGACAATGACTCACGATGTACCATGTTTAAATTTATCTAAATATCTTAAATCCAAGAACTAACAATTCTGAAAAGTAAAATCCACTGTTTAATCAACACATTTTGGGTATGACTACACTACGAAATTAGGTCCATTTTATAGAAGTCGATTTTTAGAAATCGATTTGATACAGTCGATTGCGTATGTCCACACTAAGCGCATTAAGTCGGTGGAGTGCGTCCTCACTACCGTGGCTTGCATCGACTTACGGAGTGGTGCACTGTGGGTAGCTATCCCACAGTTCCCGCAGTCTCCGCTGCCCACTGGAATTCTGGGTTAAGCTCCCAATGCCTGATGGGGCAAAAACATTGTCGCGGGTGGTTTTGGGTACCTGTCGTCAGTCGCCCCTCCCTCCGTGAAAGCAATGGCAGACAATCGTTTCGCGCCTTTTTTCCTGGGTTACCTGTGCAGATGCCATACCTTGGCAAGTGTGGAGCCCGCTCAGCTCACCGTCACTGCTGCTGTTGTGGGCAAGTCTACTGTGGGGGCTGCTGTGATCCAAGTGGCCAGTGCAATCATTGATGTTCTGTTATCAAGGGTATTGACTCTGGGAAATGTGTGGGTCTTTTTAGATTTTAAGTGCATCATATTCCTGTCCTTTGTCACTGGTGAAGAAGTCTTGCAACCGTACATTCCAGTCCAGTTGGCGCTGTAACATCCCATAGCACTTCTGTGGTTGACAGATGTAACAGCTCCAGGGCTCTTGCTCTTTTGTCTTGGCCAAGGTACCTTGCCCTACCCGGATCTCCAAGCGTTTGACACAGAAGCAGCTGCAGCAGCTGGCATTGCTACACAGCAGCAGCTCCTTGCCTTCGCAGCAGACGGTGCAGTAGGACTGCTAACCGTCCTCGTCGGACATGTAGCTTGGCTGGGGGTTCTCGGAACATCTTCCCTGCACGGCTCCTAGCAACCTCCAGGGCATGGTGTACGGCTCCACCGCTTCCGCTGCAACTCTGCTCTCCTGCTCCCCAGCGACGAGCTCGGGGGATCCGTTCTGGTCCTCCTGGGAGCTGCTGGCAGCAGACGGTGCAGTAGGACTGCTAACCATCCTCGTCCACTGCTTCCGCTGCAACTCTTCTCTCCTGCTCGGGGGATCCGTTCATGAAGCCTGGACAGTAGTAAGGAGCAGTTCAACTATAGGCTGAGCAAGTGCAGAATGGTGGTACAATGTGCCTTTGGACGTTTAAAAGCTCGCTGGAGCTGTTGGTCAGACCTCAGTGCAACTAACATTCCCATTGTTATTGCTGCTTGCTGTGTGCTCCATAATAACTGTGAGAGTAAGGAGGAGACATTTATGGTGGGGTGGGAGGTTGAGGCAAATCGCCTGACATCCAATTTTGAGAAGCCAGACACCAGGGCGATTAGAAGAGCACAGCAAGGTGCGCTGCGCATCAGAGAGGCTTTGAAAACCAGTTTCATGACTGGCCAGGCTTCGGTGTGACAGTTGTGTGTTTCTCTCCTTGATGCAAACCCGCCCCCTTTGTTGATTTTAATTCCCTGTAAGCCAACCACCCTCCCCCCTTTGAAATAAAGTAACTATTGTTTTGAAACCATGCATTCTTTATTAATTAAAAAAAAAAAAAAAAA
>NW_020664409.1:13442387-13484194 GCF_002925995.2 Terrapene triunguis
AAAAAAAAAAAAAAAAAAAAAAAAGAGATAACGGACAAGGTAGCCCGGGTGGGGTGGGGGAGGAGGGAAGGACAAGGCCACATTGCTTATTGTAGCCACACTAAAAATCAAACTGTTTGAATGACAGCCTTCTGTTGCTTGGGCCATCCTTCGGAGTGGAGTGGCTGGGTGCCTGGAGCCTCCCCCCTACACGTTCTTGGCCATCTGGGTGAGGAGGCTATGCAACATGGGGAGGAGGGTAGGCGGTTATACAGTGGATGCAGTCAGGGCTGCCCAGAGGATTCAGGGGGCCTGGGGCAAAACAATTTCAGGGGCCACTTACATAAAAAAAAAAGTTGCAATACTATAGTAACATGTATTTGGAAATGTAAAAAAATAACCAGTGAAATACATTCAAAAAATTAATTTTTAATAATTTGAAAATACACGAAATACATTATTTAAAAACATTAAATGCTTTAATGGTATGTATACATTTGCAATTACATAATGGGCTGTCGCTGGGTGAGGGTGATGGTTGGTGCCAATGGGCTGTCGCTGCCTGGGGGTGGCGCTACTGTTGCCCAGGGCTGGGTGGGGAGCTGGGCTCTGGGTCTGGGGGTGCCCGGCTCAGAGGGGCTGGGCTTGGGGGTCAGGGCTGCGGGGGGATGGGGTCGGGGGGTGCCCGGCTCGGAGCTGGGGGGCAGGGGGGCGGGGGGGTGGGGGGTGGGGGGGGGGGGGGGTGGGGGGGGTGTCCAGCTCAGAGGGGCTGGGCTCGGAGCTGGGTGTCAGGGCTGTGGGGAGATGGGGTGTCCCGCTCAGAGGGGCTTACCATGCTGCTTACTCCCGCCTCCCACCTCTCCCGGAGCTTCAGTGCGCCGCGTCCAGAAGCGGCCCTGGACAGCGCTGCAGCAGCGTGGCTCCACGGGACCTGAACTCCCGCCGCTCAGCCCGGAGCTCGGAGCCCCGCCCACTTACCACACGGCTCTGAACAGGAGGAGCTCAGGCCACCTGGCTGCAGTGCTGTCCAGGGCTGCTCCTGGACGCGGCGTGCTGAGGCCGGGGGATGGGGGAAGGCGGGGGTGGGGGGGAACCTCCAAGATTTTCGTGGGGGCTCCTGCGGGGTACGGGGCAAATTGCCCCACTTCCCCCCGCCCCCCGGGCGGCCCTGGATGCAACAGGGGTCTGTGCTCTTGTTGGCTTTCCTGCAGCTCCAACAGATGCTTCATCTCGTCCATTTGCTCCCCCAACAGATGCTTCATCATGTCCATTTGCTCCCCCATTAGCCTCAGCATCGCGTCCTGCCTCCGCTCTTCGCGCTCACTTAATTCTTTCCTGGCCTCTGCCACTGAATGCCTCCATGCATTAATCTGTGCCCTATCAGTGCGGGAGGACTGCATGAGCTCGGAAAACATGTCATCGCGAGTGCGTTTTCCTCCTTCTAATCTGCGATAACCTCAGGGACGGAGATGATAGGGGGAGCGTAGAAACATTCTACGCTCTACGATTCTGGGGGGACTGCATGGTCACCTGTGCTACTGAATTCGCCACGCTGACAAAACAGGAAATGAAATTCAAAAGTTCCCGGGGCTTTTCCTGTGTACCTGGCTAGTGCATTGGAGTTCAAAGTGCTGTCCTGAGTGGTCGCAATGGAGCAATCTGGGATAGCTCCTGGAGGCCAATACCGTCGATTTGTGTCCACACTACCCCAAATTCGACCCAGCAAAGTCGATTTTAGCGCTACTCCCCTCGCCGGAGAGGAGTACAGAAGTAAATTTTAAGAGTCCTTTAGGTTGACGGAACGGGGTTGGTTGTGTGGACGCAGTCATTTTTACATCGACCTAATACGGCTAAATTTGACCTAACCCCGTAGTGTAGACCAGGCCTCTGTCAGTGTAACAGTGCAAGTTTC
The DNA here is from genome assembly GCF_002925995.2 of Terrapene triunguis. Classification (NCBI taxonomy): domain Eukaryota; kingdom Metazoa; phylum Chordata; order Testudines; family Emydidae; genus Terrapene; species Terrapene triunguis. The sequence continues at coordinate 13,444,279 of NW_020664409.1, forward strand.
TTTGCATGACCCTTAAAGTGAATCATGAGATGACTTTATAAAAAGCAGGCCTCATGACACCTAAGTAGTGATTGTCCTCGTCTTTCAGAACTAGTAGAATTTTGTGCTATACTGAGACTCTAAAATTAATTTAAATTAGGACCTTTGATGTTGTATAGCAATAATCTAATAGTATAATAAACAAAACTAAACAATATCCTGTGAAAGATCTTGGAATAGTTGCTAAGGAATGTCAAAAACTGTGACAGAATATCACAACATTTCTGTTTAAACACATCAGTTATTACAAATATTTTAATCAAAATTTGATCATCAAGTCATCTTAATAGAATACAAATAATAGTATTCCTTATCAAGTGCTTTGCATTATCTGAGCACAAGAGCTATGCCCAGAATACAGATTCCTCTCTATTTTCATACCTCAAAATCTTGGTACTGTTCTTCTGTTAATGACTTCTTGGCAACCACCAGAGTGCGCAATCCTTCTCGTGCCATGTTGCCACACTGAATAGACAAAAGTACAAAAGAATAACGTAGGTAAAATAGCATGCTGTTCTGTACTACAGCCCAACAATAGGGCATGTGGTACCTATCTTTACAGACAGGAATTACAGACTAACCAGCATCACATCAATACTTGGAAATGTATTGGAACAAATCATTATAACAATCAGTTTGTAAGCTCCTAGAGGATAATAGGGTGATAAGTAATAGCCACATGGATTTGTCAAGAAAAAAATCATGCCAAACTAGCCTTCTTTGACTAAGTTACTGGCCTAGGGGATCAGGAGAAGCAATAGACATGATATATCTTGATTTTAGTAAGTCTTCTGACACAGTCCAACATGGCACTCTCAAACTAGTTAATGTGGTCTAGATGAAATTACTATACGGAGGGTGCACAACTGGCTGAAAAATCACTCTCAAAGAATAGTTATCAGTGGTTCGCGGTCAAACTGGGAAGGTATATCTAAGAGTCATATAGAGGAGTTTTGTCACGGGTCAGATACTATTCATAATTTTCATTAATGACTTTGATAATGGAGTGGAGAGTATGGTTATAAAATTTGTGGATGACACCAAGCTGAAAAGGGTTGCAAGCACTTTGGAGGACAGGATTAGAATTCAAAAAGCACCTTGATTAGTTAGAGAAGTGGTCTGAAATTAACAAAATGAAATTCAATAAAGGCAAGTGCAAAGTACTGTACTTAAGAAGGAAAAAGCAAAAGCACAAATACAAAATTAGGGAATAACTGGCGAGGCAGTAGAATTGCTGAAAAGGATCTGGGGATTATAGTGGATCACAAACTGAGCCACCAATGTGATGCAGTTGCAAAAAAAGGTTAATATGATTCTGAGGTATATTAACAGGAGGTACGTATTCCACTCTATTTGGCATTGGTGAGGCCTCAGTTGGAATACTGTGTTCAGTTTTTTTGCATCACACTAAGTAAGATGTAGACAAATTGGAGAGTATCCAGAGAAAGCAACAAAAACGATAAAAAGTTTAGAAAATTTGATCTATGAGGAAAGGTAAAAACTGGGTATGTTTAATGTTGAGAAGAGAAGATGGAGGAGGAGCTTGATGATAATCTTCAAATATATTAAGGGCTATTATAAAGAGGATTGTGATCAACTGTTTTACATATCCATCAATGGTAGGACAAGGAGTAATTGGTTTAATCTGCAGCCAAGGAGATTTAGGTTAGATAATAGGAAAACAACTCTGACTATAAGAAGAGTTAAGTACTGGAACAGATTAACAATGGAGGTTGTGGAATCCCAGTCTGGGATGTTTTCAAGAAAAGACTAGACAAACTGTCAAGTATACTTGACCCTGCCTCAGTGTGGGAGGCTGGAATTGTTGACCTTTCGAGGTCGCTTCCAGCCCTACATTTCTATGATTTCCATAACAGCTAATTTGGTTTTTAGTCCCTGCTAGATTAGTCTGGACACTAGGTAAAATGATGTCCAAGTAGTATATGGTGTCAAATAAAGATAAAGGAATCACTAATCTTCCCTTTACTGCACATAAGGCATCCATCTACATGCTAAGAGAGCTAAAGTTCAGACTAGTAAAATAGTGAGATTGGTTTCTTTTGTGCATACAGCATAGTGGTTTTAACCCAGTCTGAACTTCTTTATCTCAAACATACCTTTTTCTTAACCAAGCTGAGACAAATAAGTAATTTGGATCCTTGTGGAGCACCACATATTGAGAATAGCATTTGATACTATGGTTCATGAAATCTTAGTTGAAAGATCATTCAAATCGGCTTTGATAAAAATGCTATAGTATACACTGAAAATTGGCTAAGAGGTTGTGATCTAAGTGGTAAAGTACTGAATTGGAGGAAGGTGCCTAGCGAGTTGTGCGTAAATCTGTGTTAGAATAAGTACTATTTCACATTTATATTCATGATTTATTAAGGAATAAACAGCAAACAGATAATAAACAGAGGAGTTGTAAAACAGAAAAAATTCTGAAATAATACAAATATATCCAGAAATCTTAGAAACAACAGAACTTAATAAAATACAATAATCTGTGAAAAATACAAGCTAATGGACAAATAGAGAAAAATCATCCACAATGCAGATATTCAGTGGTAATGAGTAACATGGGAAGTAGTAATTCAGAAAGAGACTAAGGAGTAAAAATGGACAGCAAATTAAATATGAGTTTGCAATTGCATGACAGCAAAATAGGCTAATGTAAAGGGCTAAAAATGTACACTTGGATAGATCAATATTAGAGGGTAGGAGGTGGGGGACAATAACAGTTGTGAAGCATACAAACACCAAGTAGGGAGAGATTACTTCATGTGGTATGCAGGGATATAACTAGAAGTAATAGGATTCATTTTTTTTAAACGTAGTCTGAATATAAGGAAAATCTTCCTGACAGCATGGTATTTTAGGCTAGTCTTTCCCATTCTTTTGATAGTTAAGTCCCCCTTCAGGAAACTGAAACCAGTCATGGTTCATTCAACTCTCATATGTTGCTAAAGACCTACCTAAAATGGGCAATTAATCAGAGTAGATTGTGTAGATCTTTAATATATTTTCTATTTTCTTACATGCTTTGATGATCAATGAAACAGTTAACAATGTTGACATTTTAAAGTATCATGATTTGCATTTGAGTTAGCACCTATTGGAATGCATGGGACAATTTACAACTCAGAGCTTTTGTTTCAGATCCTCTGCAAGCTAAGACTACCATTTGTCATCCATAACACTTGGGATACTTTCACAAGGTTTTCTTCATAACATAACGGCTAGAGATGCTGGAGGACAATTCAGACACCTGTCCACACCCACCCTGGCTAGTCTTGGGCTATGGAATAATCTCTCAAGGCCTGTGACAGAATCTGCATCATTTGGCATTTCTATTATAGACTGGACAAAGCAATAAAATATATACTTCTACCTTAAAGGCCATTTCCCTGGAACAGTTCTGCAATGGCCCCAAGGAGACTGACTATAGAGGACCTGAATCTGGTTGTCCAAAATCACATAGACCCACAACTAGGAGAACTCCAGGAGCCTCACTTTTGTGATGTAGGGCTACTATGTGCCTCTACTCTTTCAGGCAGAGAAAACAGTGGCTGCACACACAATCTATATGCAATTCCAGGGGTAAGAGAGCCTGTATGAAAATCTTCTTAGATAAGGGTCTGACCCATCTAGCTGTTAAGATTCAAATGGGAGGCCCACAAATAGAGAACATAAGCTCACGGGGCACTCCCTCTGCCTGTCCTGGTGGTGGACATACCTCGATGATGGACTACCCTCTTGCAGATGACTATGGTTGGAGCAGAGTAAAGAAAAAAAATGAAAATTGCCCTTCAGCTAGACAGATTGCAGCACAGATTTCAAAATGATAAAATTAAAATTCAGGTTAAAAAAATATTAGCTCAAAACTTTGCTCAGCACCACAGAGGTGTTTTCCCTTACTTTACACAAGAACAGGGCTGGATTTCTCTGGAGCTAATGATCCTGCTACAGTTATAAGTGATAGAAACTGAAATGAATTTTCCTTACTCCATCTATTGGTAGAAGATCATAGTACACAGACAGAGAGAATCTAGGGGAAGGTAAAATTATGGTTCAGATGGAATTTTCACCGATTTATAGCTTTCCCCCCAAAATGTAACTATGAGCTGAAAATGTATATGCTTTTTTTCCCTCAGCCCAGCCACCAACTTTCTTCTTTCTTCTCTTAATTCCACTCATGAGTCACCAAATTGCAGGTGGAAAGCACTAGATGGGATTCATTGGAACCAGGGCCGGCCTTTGATATGGGCGAACGGGGAAAAAGCGCACACAGTCTCTCTCTCTCACGCACACACAATGAGTCTTTTTCACACTCACCCCCCAACACATATTTGTATTATTATTATTATTGTTGTTGTTTCTTCTTGGTAATTCCTGCAATGCACATATATTCTCTGTAATTTTATTCTTTCAAGGTGCTGTTATTTTAGTTTGACTGGTCTATGCATTTCATAATTTTATCTCTCTCTTATGCTTAAATTTAATTCTTTGAGTAGCGAGTTCTAAAAGGCCTAACCTGTCCTGGCTGGAGTAATTATTATTATTACTTTTATCATCATATTGTGCTTTGTCAGTCATTATTTAAAGTGGTACAATCAAATAATAGTATCCTTTTAGAATGTAACTTTTGTCTGTACTAACTTTAGCAGTGTCAGTTTAAAAAACATTAGCTAAACACATAACTTTAGACACTAGGCAGATGAAGGTCGCTTATTTTCAAATTGTGTTTTTAGTTATATCTGTAAAATAACTTAAAATTTCCATGAAAATAAATGCAGTTCCAACTATGATACCAATAGCAATGATGGAGTCAAATGTTGGTGAGTCACCTGCTGCTATTGAGCCATATGAAGAGCTGAATGCTTTGAGAGTACTGCAGACATAGGTGCGCCTACTTCCTGGATGCTCTGGGGCTGGAGCACCCACAGGGAAAAAATGGTGGGTGTTGAGCACCCACTGGCAGCCCCTCATCTGCTCTCCCCCACAGCACTTCCTGCCCGCTGGTGGGCCCTGTGGATTAGCGCCTCCCCCTCCCTCCCCGCGCCTCCCGCCCGCCACGATCAGCTGTTTTGCGGTGTGCAGCAGGCTGCGGGAGAGGAACGAGGATGTGGCACGCTCAGGAGAGGGGGCAGAACTGGGTGGGAAGAGGCAGGGTGGGAGTGGTGCAGGGGCAGGAAGAGGCGGGGTGGGGCCTTGGGGGAAGGGGTGGAGTGGGGGCAGAGCCTGGAGCAAAGCTGGGGGTCGAGCACCCCTCGGCACTTCGGAAAGTCGGCACCTATGACTGCAGAGACATGTGAACCTGGATAGAACAAAGTACTAAAGAATATATTGTAAAGAACAATCTTGCTCTAGCAAGATATACTGCAGTAAATAGACATATAGTTTCCCCCCCATCTTTAACGGTCATGAATTTGTTTCCGTAGTTACTTAGAGACTGAATCAGAAAAAAACCTTCACTTTGGTTCTCCTACAGGATAACACAATATGCTATTGTTAGTTAGGTCACTTGGATTCCTCCTGCTAATCTTTTTAATAAGGAGACTTCCTTTTGACTGAAGTTTTAGAATTGGTTATACTAATCTTTTAGATGGTTAAAGCACATGCGATAGAGCCAAGCAATGACTGTCAAGAAAATATGACTTCTTTATAGCAAATCCATTTCTTGCTGATCAAAAGACTACACCCTAAAAGTAGTCTTAAAAAAAAAAAAAAAGCAGCATAAAACAATGGTCTTAATGAAAAACAAGCCTGATGCTGCCTGTCTGGTGCAAAACACTTATTGACTTGACCTCATAATGTTAAATAAATTAAACAAGTATTTTACAATTAATTGTGCATCATTATCGCCAAAAGTAATTTTTATGACATTTTGTTAGGTCTTGAGGGAGTTTAATTTATTCATGTCCCTGATTAAATCAAACCGCCCTGAAGCAGATATTGATTCATATTGCCAATACCATTATGAACATACATGGTGTGATCATTGTATTACCATAATGTCTGTACGCAGGGTCAGATTAGGATGATTACTGGTGCCTAGTACAGCAACACAGTGGAAAATATTTAAGCAGTTTTGAAATGTAGTCTGTGCAAATAAATATATATATGGAGCTTATATTACTATAAAATTACGTTTATACTCACACGGTTAAGTAAATTTATTTAATTTTGGCTACATCCATGAAGATATTTCAGGATTCCCAGCCAATTGTAACAGTAAAGAGACTAATAGGTGCTATATACAGAATACTTCTCAAAAAGTATTTGGGTTTTATGTGTACATTTGTTTTGGAAGGGACATTCAACATAACAAATATATCCCTAGTCTTAGGTTGCTATGTTGTTCAGTAAAACTGTTACCTCTGCTTTCCTTTCTGGGTTATACAAAATTTGAAAACAACTGCAATTCCTTAAAATCTATTCATGATACACTTAATTGCATTTCACAATCCATTACTGCTTTGATTTAATATTTCCATTTCTGAACCTATTCCACTATCTGTGGTAAAGAAGACATTGTGGTTTCTCCTTCTGTTCTTTGCAAATTTCAGCTATAAAATATTTCCCCATGACAAAATAAAGTACACAGTCTCTTCTATTTAATTTTCTGCTCGGTTCTACCCATGCTATTTCTTACCTCTTCTTCTAACCAGTCATTGTACTGTACAATGGTGGACATTGCGACATCTGCACCTTTCATATAAAAGGTAATTTCTCCAGTAGATTCATCCTGCAATTTTAGAAAAACAGTAGAAGAAATATTTTGTTCGTATTGTTTAATCAAAATGACCATATCTTCAAAGCAATCTGCTTATACTTTAATACAGTAAAATAAATTTGAAATAGCCAATAGCAGTGACCATACCCCTTTAACATATACATAGCATCTTTCATACAAGTTCTCAAAGCACTTTACAAAAAGGTCGGCAAGATTTATCACTCAATTTAATTAATTTTATCCATAAAAATGTGCACATCTTAGCCTGTTGGGACATATTCACAACTAAAATCCACAAACTGATAGAGTAAACTGACTGCACCATATTTTATACATCAAGGGAAACTGAGGAAGAGAGGCAATGTCCCAAATTTTCAAAAAGCGATTTATAATTTTGGGGGTCTCAGTTTTTGGGTGCCCAACTTTACATATCTAAGGTCTGATTTACAGAGGTGCTGAACACTTACAATTCCAAATTAAGTCAATGCAAGATACAGGTGCTCAGCATTTTTGAAAATCAATTCTTAAATAGCTAAAAGTTGGTTGCGCTAAAAATGGAGGCAAAATTACAGGGGTCACTTTTGAATAGTGGGCCTAAATGATTTGCCCAAGAACACAAAGTGCATCAGTGGCAGAATTGAAAATAAAGCCTCGATTTCTTAACTTCTAGGCCTTGTTCTAATTACTGGAAGGTTCTGCCTCCTTTGTGGTATACTGCACAAATACATTTCTGTATTAAGGCTGCCACCTTTCCCTCAGATACATAAGTCTTCACATTGAGATCATAAGTAGGGCTGCTGATTTTAGGTTTTAACTGATAACACTGACAAAACACTCCCAATTAAAAAATAAAATAAAAAATAAAATTGGTGTTTATCCAATAAACACTGGAAATGGTTATTTGTATTGAAAGGCCTATCTGCATGGAGCAGTAACATGGACCCAGTAACAGGGGTGTGATTTATAAAACACACAAACATGTTGCACATTGACTGGCCTGTGTCAACCCTGCTACTGTGGACTAAAGGTACCCTTGTGTGCTTAAACGTATTACTGTTTGAAACATTACTATGTTAAAGTGCACTAGGGAACATTACAAAGAGATACTCATTAGAGTATACTACCGTAACAAGTAACGTATGAAACATACATTACTCATCACTTTTTCGTACTATGAAAAAGCCCTGAATTTTGGACACCTAAATAAAACTCAAAACCTGCTAAAAATAAATGAAGCCCTAAAGAAAAAAAAAAAAGAAAAACCAGAAGCCCTAATTATACATTATTATTTGTATACTATAAAATGTTGGCTAGGTGCTTTGAAAATGGAAAGAGGACAATATTCCCACCAGAAGTGCTTACAATCCAGTTAGACAATAGAAAGAGGAAAGCTGGAGATATCGTATACTTCTTTAAGAAGTTGCATTGTATTTTAATGAAAAATAATTTGATACAATGATTCAGTAATACAAAGTTACATAATATCTCTCAAATTGTTATTCCACAATTTATAAATCACTTTCTTAATAAAGTCTAAAGATATTTTTGTGCAGATGCACTTCCCCAAAAGTGACTGGTAATATAATTACCAATTAAACTTTTTGACCACAAATCATTGCTAAACTTTTTGTAAAATACACTTTATTTTACAACCAGGTTCTAAAAATCAAAAATAGACAACAGAATTGCCAGCTTCTGAGGACAGTCCTTTTGTTACCAAAATATTTCCAACTACGTTTTACAAAAACAATCCTAATTCAATTTATTCTTCCTTGTATTATTATGGAGTATTTTTGGTTGCTGTGGTTGAGGTCGTTTCAACATTTCCCTTAGGAACCTCTATTTCTAGCACTTTGGCCAGGATCCATAAAGGGACTTGGGTATTGCAATGCTGAGTGTTGCAATGCCTACTTTTTAGGTTTCTAGAAAAATCACAGGAACAACACTGCAATCCACAACACCTGAAAATGGAACAGCTTCAATGGGAGAGATTGAGGGAGTCCTACATCAGAATATCCCATAGCTCACTTGTTAGACCATTCTCCTGAAGAGTAGGAGTCCCCTGTTCACATCATTTCTCCCCCCTCAGGCAGAGGGGGAACTGAAACTGAGTCTCCCATATCCCAGGCAATTGCTCTAACCACTGGGCTATAAGTTATAAGGTAGGCACCACCACTACCACCGGCCAGATTTTGAATAAGACCTACTCTAGTAGGTGGCCTCTGAGCAGGCCTACCTGATTGGACCCTGTACATGAGATAGGCGGGTGAATGCCCATCTTCCCCTGGTTTGTGGACCACTCTGGGGCATAGGAAAGAGATAAATACCTGGGGGGAGGGGGAGCAGCAGTGCGCATGCCCAGATGTAAAAATCTTAGGTGCTTAGAGATTTTTTACCCTGAAAACTTAAGCGCCTACAGAGTTAAGAGGATCATAGTGAAGACTAAAACTAGGACATGTGTCTCTAAACTTCAGACTTAAGGAATGTTTACACTGCAATTAGGCACATGGCTGGCCTGTGCTAGCTGACTCGGGCTCGTGGCCTGCGTTGCATACGAGAAAATGATTTCCTGGACAGACGTCAGGATATGCTTCTATAGGTACAACGTTCTGAAGAATCGGAGCAGGCTGCGCAGAGGGCACTGAGGGACGATGAAGAAATTTGGCAGCATGTGACCTTCAAAAGAAGAAAGAGGAGCGTCCATGTACCAGCAATGGAGGTACAGGTGAGCAACTGTTTTCATATTCTCTCCACAGTTACTAATGCGGAGAGTGGACTAGATGATACATCTGAGGGAAGGGAGCAGAAGGAGACTCCACCGATTGGAAGGCATGAGATGCACTGTCCTAGGGATGGGGGTTCCATGACCACCGCTCCCAAGAGAAGGAGGAGGGTGGTGGTGGTCAGGGACTCCCTCCTCAGGGGGACTGAGTCATCTATCTGCCGCCCCGACCGAGGAAACCGAAAGGTCTGCTGCTTGCTAGGAGCTAGGATTCACGATGTGACGGAGAGACTGCTGAGACTCATCAAGCCCTCGGATCGCTACCCCTTCCTGCTTCTCCACGTGGGCACCAATGATACTGCCAAGAATGACCTTGAGCGGATCACTGCAGACTACGTGGCTCTGGGAAGAAGGATAAAGGAGTTTGAGGCGCAAGTGGTGTTCTTGTCCATCCTCCCTGTGCAGGGAAAAGGCCTGGGTAGAGACCGTTGAATTGTGGAAGTCAACGAATGGCTACGCACGTGGTGTCGGAGAGAAGGCTTTGGATTCTTCGACCATGGGATGGTGTTCCAAGAAAGAGGAGTGCTAGGCAGAGACGGGCTCCACCTAACGAAGACAGGGAAGAGCATCTTCGCAGGCAGGCTGGCTAATCTAGTGAGGAGGGTTTTAAACTAGGTTCACCGGGGGAAGGAGACCAAAGCCCTGAGGTAAGTGGGGAAATGGGATACTGGGAGGAAGCACGAGCAGCAGAGGGCAAGAGGGGAGGACTCTTGTCTCAGACTGAGAAAGCGGGACAATCAGCGAGTTATCTTAAGTTTCTATACACAAATGCAAGAAGCCTGGGAAACAAGCAGGGAGAACTGGAAGTTCTGGCACAGTCAAGGAACTATGATGTGATTGGAATAACAGAGACTTGGTGGGATAACTCACATGACTGGAGTACTGTCATGGATGGATATAAACTGTTCAGGAAGGACAGGCGGGGCAGAAAAGGTGGGGGAGTTGCGTTGTATGTAAGAGAGGAGTATGACTGCTCAGAGCTCTGGTATGAAACTGCAGAAAAACCTGAGAGTCTCTGGATTAAGTTTAGAAGTGTGAGCAACAAGGGTGATGTCATGGTGGGAGTCTGCTATAGACCACCAGACCAGGGGGATGAGGTGGACGAGGCTTTCTTCCGGCAACTAGGAGAAGTTACTAGATCGCAGGCCCTGGTTCTCATGGGAGACTTTAATCACCCTGATATCTGCTGGGAGAGCAATACAGCAGTGCACAGACAATCCAGGAAGTTTTTGGAAAGTGTAGGGGACAATTTCCTGGTGCAAGTGCTGGAGGAACCAACTAGGGGCAGAGCTCTTCTAGACCTGCTGCTCACAAACTGGGAAGAATTAGTAGGGGAAGCAAAAGTGGATGGGAACCTGGGAGGCAGTGACTATGAGATGGTCGAGTTCAGGATCCTGACACAAGGAAGAAAGGAGAGCAGCAGAATACGGACCCTGGACTTCAGAAAAGCAGACTGACTCCCTCAGGGAACTGATGGGCAGGATCCCCTGGGAAAATAACATGAGGGGGAAAGGAGTCCAGGAGATCTGGCTGTATTTTAAAGAATCCTTATTGAGGTTGCAGGAAAAAAACATCCTGATGTGTAGAAAGAACAGTAAATATGGTAGGCGACCAGCTTGACTTAACAGTGAAATCCTTGCTGATCTTAAACGCAAAAAAGAAGCTTACAAGAAGTGGAAGATTGGACAAATGACCAGGGATGAGTATAAAAATATTGCTCAGGCATGCAGGAGTGAAATCAGGAAGGCCAAATCACATTTGGAGTTGCAGCTAGCAAGAGATGTTAAGAGTAACAAGAAGGGTTTCTTCAGGTATGTTAGCAACAAGAAGAAATTCAAGGAAAGTGTGGGCCCCTTACTGAATGAAGGAGGCAACCTAGTGACAGAGGATGTGGAAAAAGCTAATGTACTCAATGCTTTTTTTGCCTCTGTCTTCACAAACAAGGTCAGCTCCCAGACTGCTGCACTGGGCAGCACAGTATGGGGAGAAGGTGACCAGCCCTCTGTGGAGAAAGAAGTGGTTCAGGACTATTTAGAAAAACTGGATGAGCACAAGTCCATGGGACCAGATGCGCTGCATCCGAGGGTGCTAAAGGAGTTGGCGGATGTGATTGCAGAGCCATTGGCCATTATCTTTGAAAACTCATGGCCATCGGGGGAGGTCCCGGATGACTGGAAAAAGGCTAATGTAGTGCCCATCTTTAAAAAATGGAAGGAAGAGGATCCGGGGAACTACAGGCTAGTCAGCCTCACCTCAGTCCCTGGAAAAATCATGGAGCAGGTCCTCAAGGAATCAATTCTGAAGCACTTAGAGGAGAGGAAAGTGATCAGGAACAGTCAGCATGGATTCACGAAGGGAAAGTCATGCCTGACTAACCTAATTGCTTTCTTTGAGGAGATAACTGTGTCTGTGGATGAGGGGAAAGCAGTGGATGTGTTATTCCTTGACTTTAGCAAAGCTTTTGATGCAGTCACCCACAGTATTCTTGCCAGCAAGTTTAAGAAGTATGGGCTGGATGAATGGACTATAAGGTGGATAGAAAGCTGGCTAGATCGTCGGGCTCAACGGGTAGTGATCAACGGCTCCATGTCTAGTTGGCAGCCGGTTTCAAGCGGAGTGCCCCAAGGGTCGGTCCTGGGGCTGGTTTTGTTCAATATCTTCATTAATGATCTGGAGGATGGTGTGGACTGCACTCTCAGCAAGTTTGCAGATGACATTAAACTGGGAGGAGTGGTAGATACGCTGGAGGGTAGGGATAGGATACAGCGGGACCTAGGCAAATTAGAGGATTGGGCCAAAAGAAACCTGATGAGGTTCAACAAGGACAAGTGCAGAGTCCTGCACTTAGGATGGAAGAATCCCATTCACTGTTACAGACTAGGGACCGAATGGCTAGGAAGCATTTCTGCAGAAAAGGACCTAGGGTTACAGTGGTCAAGAAGCTGGATATGAGTCAACAGTGTGCCCTTGTTGCCAAGAAGGCTAACGGCATTTTGGGCTGTATAAGTAGGGGCATTGCCAGCAGATCGAGGGACCTGATCATTCCCCTCTATTCAACATTGGTGAGGCCTCATCTGGAGTACTGTGTCCAGTTTTGGGCCCCACACTACAAGAAGGATGTGGAAAAATTGGAAAGAGTCCAGCGGAGGGTAACAAAAATGATTAGGGGGCTGGAGCACATGACTTATGAGGAGAGGCTGAGGGAACTGGGATTGCTTAGTCTGCAGAAGAGAAGAATGAGGGGGGATTTGATAGCTGCTTTCAACTACCTGAAAGGGGGTTCCAAAGAGGATGGATCTAGACTGTTCTCAGTGGTACCGGATGACAGAACAAGGAGTAATGGTCTCAAGTTGCAGTGGGGGAGGTTTAGGTTGGATATTAGGAAAAACTTTTTTACTAGGAGGGTGGTGAAGCACTGGAATGGGTTACCTAGGGAGGTGGTGGAATCTCCTTCCTTAGAAGTTTTTAAGGTCAGGCTTGACAAAGCCCTGGCTGGGATGATTTAGTTGGGAATTGGTCTTGCTTTGAGCAGGGGGTTGGACTAGATGACCTCCCGAAATCCCTTCCAACCCTGATATGTTATGATTCTATGATTCTAAGCTAAGGGGCCTGTTTAACTGCAGTGTAGACTTCTGGGCTTGGAATGAAGTCCAGGCTCTGGGACCCTGTGAGATGGGAGGGTCTGAGCTTGGGCTGCAGCCCGAGCCCAGAAGTCTACATTGCAATTGAAGAACCCCTGCAGCCTGAACCCTGGGAGCCTGAGTCAGCCCTGGGTTTTTAATTGCAGTGTAGACATATCCTTAGGCACCTAAGTACCTTTGTGGATCTGGGCCCTTGTGTCTCGGTCACTGTCAGTCATTAACTTGCCCCTGTATATTAAAGTACATTTGGTACTTGAATATTACTCTTAAATCTTGGAACGTTAACAGAACTATAATAGGTACAATGGGGAAATTAAAAGTGGAGTTTTAGGCTGTGATTGTGGAAGCTGCTCTATGCATGAAGTATTGAAGTCAATGTGGCCCCATGTTGTTGGAGAGTTCCGCCAGAGAACTTGTCTTAATTTTCTAAAGTATCTTGTTGAATATTTTGTTGACAAACGAGTGTTATTTACAAACCTTCCAAGTTTTATATTTGAAAAGTTTACAAAATATATAAACTATGCATACTTTGAAATGTCCACATTTATATTGAGTAAACAGGTACACTGTAAAAAAAATCTTAGTAAAGTAAAAACAAAATTTAAGGAATATTCAAAACATTTACCCGGACTATGATTCCCATGCGTTTGCTTTCAGATGTGAAGGGGAAAACTTGCAGAATATAATACGTCAGAATTTGTCCTCCTGGACTCTTCAGTTGCATTGAGGTCAGATCTCTGTTAACCAGAGTAAGACCAACACTCTCTGTCCATTGTACCAGAGCTACCTAAAGAAAAGCACGTTGAAGTGTTAAAGGTCAATTATACCCTTGTGTAAACTACACTAAAGCCAAACAACTGACTTCAGGTTAAGGGTCAAGACTTTTCATTTCCTAAGACACTCAGAAAAACAAATCTCATGTACAGTGGTACAGAATTTAAGCACGGAAATATTTTTGTATAAGATGACAACATAACAATAACGGTATGTGTATTTTTATAAACTCACTATGAAGCATATAAACAGGTTTATTTGAGTTTATTTCTCATACACAAAGTTATTCACTGAAAAGAGGTTGTACCATCATTAGAGTGTACTGTGCAGAAATATTTTTCTTTAACAGTTCTCATACTAAATTGGGTTGGTTTTACTAAAGGAATGTGTTCATTTAGAGTTAACAGAAGATATACCAAAGGGTGTATGCAAAACATAATACAATAAATAAATCTGTTTTCTACAATGTTCATAAAAACATTAATAAAAAAACAATGAATACAAAGTAATGGGAGTAATTCTGTGTTAAACATTTTTTGTAACTTTGTGGTTTCATAGATGTTTACTTATTACAATTTTTAAACAGACAACATAAAGCTTGTATTACTTAATGTTTTTCAGCATATTGTAGTTATTTAAACTTATAAGTTGATTACTTTTCTTATAAAATATACTATATCTGGGTTTCTGCCTAGTAAACCACATATGAAACAACCCTTTACAAACCTAGATCAATCAAAAGTGCTTAGAAAAGTAGTCTATTTTCCTAAGGGTGATGATGGGGAAGGACTGCTGCATTGTACAAATTTCATGAACACTGGCTAAAATTAATTCCATTGCATCTTAAATACACACCCTAGGGAACTGCAAAATAATTGTTGAGAACTTCATATTTTTCCTCTAATGAAGCAGCATTTTTGAAAAGTTGCTAAACTTAGTAGCATGCTACTTACCTTCTGTTTTGTGCACAGTGTTCTTTACATACTGCGGTATCCTATTTTTCAATAGTGTTATAATGACCATTGGAATTATTTAGCCAAACATTTTTAAGTTAGGAAACCTGCTTTATAACTTTTTGATATACAAAAACATTCCATATTCTTTTAATGGATAATATATGCGAATAGATTTATCCTCCAAAATTCTACTCCTCTGCCCCCTCCCCGTTTATCAAACCTCACCAAGGGCTGGATTAGATGTCTAATTACCTTTAAAAATCTAGCCCTAAGTTTTTAAGAATGAAACTGACTATTGTGCTGAGGGCCTACATAAGTGGGTCTTTGTACAGGGCCTTTGCATTGGGGTCAATTTCGTTCCCAAAAATTAAACCTAAACTGGCATAAAGCAGTACTGAAATCTTCAGCTGGCGTCAATTGTCATAGCTCCATTGACTTCAGTGGAGTCATGACAATTGATGCCAGCTGAGAATCTGCCCCTAGGTGAGTACATCACTTTATGTAGCCCCTTATGGGAAGTTAAATTAGGAGGTGGTGGCCTGAGTGCTCCAACAAACTAATACAGGATGTTGTCAGTGCCTGTAAATTCACTGTAGGCACCAATAAACAAAAATATGGAAAAGAGATGGTTACTGGAGGAGAATAAGAACATTTTAAAAACAACACTGTTAGTTCCAAAATCACAGTGAAAGTCTATTAAAGATTTTCTTCTACAATAAAACTACCACATAAGCTGCAAATGATCCAATACTCCCAAGGTTAATTTTCAATTTTCACTGTGAAAGGTTACTATTACATTCTGACCTGTAAATTGCATCTTTCTGCTAATACCCTATCATCTCATTTGTGTCCCTTTGCAGCTAGGACTTAAGCGTTCTATATTTGGTGACTCACATCTGTTTATTATTTAGTTCATGCTTGGCTTCACAGACCATTTGAGTTAGCAGTTTGTAACACAGTCATTTTATATTATACCTGGGCTACAACTCTATGAAGTTTGTTTAGAATTGATCACTAGTGGATCAAAGCTGGATAATAAGGCACAAGAATCAACTGTGTGGGTGAAAGGCTTCAACTTAAGATAATCATGTTAACTTTACACTGGTACCAGCCAGTTAAAACATGTGTTTGACCAACATGACCCTGACAGCATTGAGAATGATATTAAGTCCTAGCTTCAAATACCCAGAGTTCTCTAACATTCCTAAGTTGATTCTCCAAATATTGTTCTGTGCATGCGAAAACAGGCTGTCCTCCTGCAAGATCTCCTCATGCCTGAACTTGGTACTAAAGGACCAATTTCCATCAAAGGATGGCTTAACCTCACTCTTCTTATCTTCCTGTTTGCTCCAACTCTGTACTTGGGTTTCAGTCATAGGCAGCCTGGGGGTCCTTGGGGAAAAAGTGTCAAACTCTTTCTCAAGACTTAAGGATTGCTGTTCAAAATAACCAGCAAAGGTCTGGATCAGCTGCAAAAAGGAATTCAAAGCAGAGAAGAATGCTTATACAGGGAAGAAATTTTTACTAAGTAGGACACTGTGGGCAGCCTAGTCTCTAAAATAACAACAAAAAACCCCAAAAAACAACAACAAAAAAACCCAGCAGGCTGAAAATTATTTTAATTAGTGTTAGTCTTAGTTGTGTTGTGTTTAACTTTACCATTTGAAGAGCTTAACCTCTTTAATATGCTTGATTTTATACTTACATCATTATAAAGCTGAACTGCTCTTTTCTATTTAGTGTTAATTTGAGGTTTGGCACGTCAAATGTTTTGGATCAGATAATTTGTTTCTTTAGAAAAAGTGGTAAGAATAAATATACACACTCTCAAGTTAAAAATGTATATAAATGTTAGTAGTTCAACCTTAAAAGGACACAATCTCTCTACATTTTACATATAAAGCAGACACCTTATTTGCTTATGCTAAGATTTTTAAAAATAGGAGTCTAATCTTGGGCTCCTAAATTAATGTTTCTGCACCTAAATAAGTGGTCTGATTTTCAAACATGCTGAACACCTGCATCTTCTTTTGATGTCAATAGGAGCTGCTTGGTTTTCATCACTTTTAAAAATCAGGCCACTAAATTAGTATCCTAACTTTAGGATCCTATTTTTAAAAATTCGGGTGTTAGCATATGTTACAGATGTATATGCATAACATATTTAGCAAATATACATACTATATTTTGGCTAACAACTATGAGAATTTGGAGTTCTTATTTTGGGCACCACACGGTTCCCATATTTTCTGTCATATCAATAAGAACACATTAAAAGTGACTAAAAAATAAAAACAAACAATATTTAAGTTACATTCCTTATTTCATACACTTTTGACTTTTATGAAAATTAGATTTGAATGCTATACTTGGTTTTGTTTTTTCAACATAACATAACATTGGTTTAATATATATTTTTGAACGCAGAATACCTTTGATTAATAAAGACATTTCAGTGCTAAAAATATAATGACTAGCTGCAAAGTGGGCAGGGCGGGGGAGATATACAGAAGTATTAATAGAAGAATTGTAGAATAGTAGAATTGGCATGAATACCCAAACTGGGTATTTGCACAAATATCAGTTATGTGGTGAATACCAGTGGAGGGCAAGAGGAAAGGCCATACCAATGTATCTCCTGTCTTTGGGGCAGTTGGACCCAGTTGCCACTCTTCTGGAGCTTACTACTGCAATTCTATTCCCTTTCCTCTGCATCACTCTTCTGAAACTCTAACAGTAAAATTCACTTTCTCTGTAGTTTCTGAAGCATGATGCATTTTGGGGTATAAATACCAGGGAAAGCCTTAGAGCACAAAGTGAATGAAGCTGCAATAATGGAACACAATGGAGAGGAGCTGCTGGTGACAGCTATTGCCACCAAGGTAGCAGAATGTCTCTTTCCCTATCCCTTCATGGGAATTGGGAATGAGCATCAGAAACAGGTATTCCTTTTTTTTTTATGTATTCATTCCAAAATTAATAAGCTGATCCACTAATCTATGTAGTCATAACAGTCATGTGAATTCAGATGTGTTAATTTGCTACCAGTGGTTACTGTTCCACCTAAAATAGTCTGTGGCTATGGATACTGTCCCTCTCCATCAGTAGCAAAATAATACTTAAAGTAGCATCAAGTGGCTGCCCAGCCTTAAGGGCAAGCAATAAAAGTGATTTTACCAAGTGCTTTTAAGGCAAAACCAAATATTTTCCTTGGCATTTTAGAATGGGGTAACTAAGGAACAGACATGCCAAAGCTTACAAAGAAAGTTGCCCCCAACCTAATCTCTGAGGAGGCAGACCCATATCTAGGATAGAGTGACTCTTATAATAGTTGTACTTAGCTAGAACAGCAAAACCAGACTAATTATGCTTACCTCCTTTTGTAGTGTTTTAAGTGCTTTGAGATTTTTTCATAAGAAAAAAGCACTACACTGAGTGCAATGCAACATACAATGTCTTGGCCAGCAAGCGCAATGGGCTAATAGGTTAGGCATTAACTGCATTACAAAGAAACCTGCATTTCAAGTTGGCATTTAATTTAGTAGGACATTTAGTATTTTTACCATCATGAGGAGTGAAGGCAGACTGTACTGTTACATGATTGTGTGGCTGACTTAGTGAATGTGCATATCTTGTGAGGTACATGCAAAACGAGGCAGGGCTCCACAAGAGCCATTAGTAGCTTGCACAACACTGCACACTCCTTTCATTTAATAATTTGGCAACCTAGCTATCCTGTCTATTTAAATATTGTATCATTTGCCTAGCAAAAGCACAAAATGAAAGATGTAAAACTAAACTGGAAGTTTCTAGAAAACGCCATAAAAATAGATAAGGTTGCTAAATGAGAACAATGTAGTTACCTATCATATCAGTCATAAAACCCTAGTATTTATTAAAGATAAGAAAATGAATGGTTAAGGAATCATAAATCTTGCACTACACATAAAACCAAACATTATTCTAATCAAGTAATAAAATGCATATTTTATAACACAGCTATCTTACCTCTAACCTAAAATAAATACTATTCTTTCATCAATCTCAAAATATAAATAGCCTTTTGAAAAAGAAATAAAATGTGTACATGTACACACAGTTGTCACACTGATCAGCCTGAAAAACTCAACCTACATAATTTTATTATTAATCACTAATGTTCTACATTTTCCCCACTAAATTTCATCTGTAACTTTATTCTTAGGAAACAGCAGTAACAAATTCTTCACCACAAAATTATGCGTGTTAATTAATACAGATATTAGCTGTTAATATTTCCTATTTAACAAGTTAAGAAAGATATTTAAAAAAAGAAACAAACAAACTAGCCTCAAGTCAATAATGTATTAGTCAGAGTTAAGGATGATGTTTTTGATGAAATATGCATTGTTCAAGATAGGCAGGAGAATGAAACAGACCCAGCAATGGATTTTTAAGTGATAAGAATAATACATTTGTTTGTTAGTTCTGGGTGTTGCATAGGATTTCTGTTCTTAACTTTCCTCTCCACATTTTTAAGTGATTAGTTTTTATTAAAGATGTGATATTTAACTTGTGCTTATGCAATTTTTTTTTAAAAGGACGTTGTCACTTTGCCAAACCCTATGACTCCTTTGTAACACTCCAGCAATGCAGAGTAGCTGGAAATGCAATATTTTGGTACAATTGGTCAGAAAACCAAGTTTCCATTTTGAGGGAAAAATCTGATATTTTGAATTTTCCTTTAGTCCTAAACTGGGACAAAAAGTCAGTATTTTGAAATTTACTGCAGAATGGAAATTGCTAAATATTTCATTTTGGAAACATCAAAATAACTATCCAAATTTTTTGTTTTGATAATGTCAAAACATTAAACTATAAACTACATATATAATAAAATATTAAAATAAATTAAAAGTTAAAGAAGTACGGTAAATTAAAAGTCAGAACAAAAAATAAAGTTTAAATGAAATATTCCATTTTGAGTCAAAAATTTTCTGCTGGAAATTTTGTTGAAATTGACACATTCCTGTGAAATGTTTTAATTTTGAGAAAGTAGCATTTTCGAACAGAAAATTGTTATAGTGAATTTTTTTCAGTCAGTTCTAATTTCTGGTTACCTGGAGATCCCCCTGATGTATCCAGTTCTAGAAGACACCTCCCTCCCCCCACGCGTGGCATAGGGGACATAACCAAGGAAGGGGGATATCTGGAGCACTGCTGTGTTTTGGAGTTCTCCAATTGCTTGAACGGCCCACAGGGGCTGTTCCAGCTTGGTGCAAGGTAAGGTATGACTACGTTTTGAGCTGGGGGTGTAATTTCCAGTTTGAGGAGACATACTCACATTAGCTGTGATCTAGCTAGTGTGTTAAAAGTAAGCGTAGCCACGGCAGCATGAGGGACTGCCCTGAGTACATACCCATCTGAGACCCTAGGATGTATTCAGGGCAGCTAGACCCTCCCACAACTCACATCACAGAAGCTACACTCTATTTTTAGTGCACTAGCTCAATTAGTGCTAGCACAGGTATGTTGCCTTGAGCTGGGAATCATACCCCCAGCTCGAAGTGTACACATACTCAAAGAAATACCCTAAGGTTGCTATTACTTGCTTTAAGCACTGAATCAGAACAAGCATCCGCAGGACTGAGGGCATAAAGATGGCGTATAGCTATCTCCCCTCTTGCTTGTCTCCCCTCTTCTCCCCAGTCCCTTTTGGCCCTGCATTGTGAAGCACATGGTTGGATACAAGGATATAGCCTGCTGCTTTGGGTTTTGCAACAGATTATATCTAGATGGCTTTCTATAACATCGTTAGATAGCTTGGATAAGTTCAGATAAAGTTGAGCTATGCATGGTGATCTGAATCAAATATATCCAATACTGTATAAAGTGTATGGTATATCTCAGATTTAAACTGTTGCCTCATCTTGGCAAAAAGAAAATGATAATATGTTTCTATGAAACCACGTTCAAATACCTCTTCGGACAGAGGCATGTAACTACTCTAAATCTTTCAGATAATATTCGCTCAGTGTACTTTACAGCCCATGAACCAAACTCCACTTTCAGTTTAATCAGTATAAATTGCAAATAACTTCACTGCAGCCAATAGAGTTACTTTCAATTTACACAAAATCAACCTGCTATACAGAGGATACACAGGGTATGTACACGCCATTTTTAAATTAAGACTATTCTTTGAGACTAGGTGGAGGTGTGGGAGAATTTTTTCAATACTGCTCTAATACTGAGTGTTTCCAATTGTTCAAGTTATTTTCTGTAAAGATTTTGGGGAATTCTTCCCACTTGTTCAGCAACAGTTCAGATGATTCCAATTAGCAGTGAAGAATACACAGAGACTGCATTCCTTTGTTTATATTTACAAAAGATGATTTAGTGATTGACATTTGTATTTTATGATTTTTAATTAGGAACATTCATGGTTAAATATAATCAAATTATTAACTTAAAACGACAATCTGATCATCTGGGAAAACACCAGTCAATATTCAAGATAGGGTATGGAGTAGTTATTCTTGGTGGGTCTCGAAGGTCATGGAAGTGATGGTTTTATGCTACTGAATAATTTGCTCTTCACAAATACATTGACAAAACAACACAATTAGTCTTGCTTGAATAAGCACACACACAAAAATGAATTAAACAATACAACATGTCTCATACATTACAGCTTTAGTTTTGTAAACACAAAAGCTGCTTCACTACGGGCATATCATTTCCCTTTTCAAATGATCAGCTTTGTATCCTTGTAATTAATTTTAGCAACTCTGTTATCTCTTGCACATTAACATTTGAATGAGATGACTGACCATATCTTAATGTAACATTTAAATATTCCCAATGTTGGAATTAGATGTTTGGGAGCATAACAATGCAGGAAAACGCATAACCAATAAATAGGTAGTAGATGAGAGTAAGCAGTCATTAAAAATCATGACATATCTATTTTTCTTGACCAAAGGAGGCCAAAGGTCTTGAAAGGCTCCTGTTCATAGCATGCCTCTGAATTACTTGGGTCTGTGACCTTTGTACTTTATTGCTCTACCTACTTAGTTTATATCCTTTTATGATTGTTCATTACATTAGATTAGCACTGGCTTTCCACAAGTAATGTGAACAGGCACTTATGACAGTTGAGCAAGAGTTGTTTTAGATTTTGTCAATGGCTTTCCCAGTGTGTACGCATTGTTTGCTATGCTGTAGCTATAGAGGACAGAAGTGACAGACAAATGAAACTTTCCACTCTTTCAGAGAAAATGAAATATTGATCACTTATCATAAGAAACAATGAGCCTGGCAGAAGTAGGGTTCACATTAAGAATACAAAATCAGTTACTTATCTCAGGCTACTCTAAGACAATGACTACATATTTTATGGTGGATGTATCTACTCCTAAACGTGCATTTTTGTCACAATGCCATATATAAATGGGATTGTGAAGAATTTCAAATGAATTCATCATGTCAACTCATTAAGTCTGTAATCTGTTTTCATTAGAATATTTAAATATTTCCTGTGTTTTCTCACATGGAAGAACAGTTTATAGTTAAACTGTCTATAATTTTTCAAGTAATGTCTCTTACGAAAATGACAAACACTAGATTATATAAGACAGAAGGCCACCAATAAAATAATCTCTTCAACAGAATACAATCACTCCAGATCCATAAGCAAAATCTAAGAGAGCAGAGTTGTAATACTGAGGAAGTACAATGTATAAAACTGGTTAAGTCTATTAAATGATAATGTTGTTTATTAACAAAATATGTTGTGATAGGTCAATGCTGAGGTTAAACAGAAAACATCAATTGAACCATTTCCCTAAATAAAGCTCCAGGGTGCAATATTCAGAGCACTTTATTCAATAAAAAATGCTTTTAAAATGGTACTTTGGTGATTGGGAAACATTGGCATCATCTGTCAACCTAACTGCAGGAAAGTTCAATAAGCTAAATAATGAACCATTTACATTATTTTCCTTAGGCTCCAGTGATTTGCAAACATTGCATCAATAGAGCTCTTTAAAAAATTATGATAAAGACCTCCCTCCTAGTCTTTCACTTTCCGCTTTTTTTTTTGGTCATGCTGAAATGTTTACATTATTTAAATGTTTTTGTGGCTTCATATTGATATTTTACCCAATAGCAATATCTTATTAAATTAAAAGATACGTGTTTGATGTACTAATTTTACTAGTTTCAAAGGGAGGCAAATTAATTTTAAAAGATTAAAAAAACACTTAGGACTGCAACTTCAAAAGACGGTTGGTGAGTGCTTTTGCTTCATTAGTTTGTAGTTTGAATTCTCAAGTTTGGGTGATTGAATGCATGGCCCTCCTAAGATGTACAACTATAGCTCCTCTCCCTTAAAAGCAGTCTACACCACGCCCCCTTCCAGCCTCACATTGCCTTCCACTACTTTCCTTCTTCCTATACCCTTCAAACTGTGAAGTCTCATTCCCATGTGAGGCAACTCACTCACACCGGAACTGCCAGTTATTTTGATCCAGTTCTCCCTCAACTGGAAAATCTCCCTTCCTGCTCTTCCATCAGCTTCCAGTCCTGTTCCTGAGCCACCTGGCCCAGCATCAACACTTTTCTATGACCACACTCCCTGCTGCTCCTCTGCACCATA
The DNA here is from genome assembly GCF_002925995.2 of Terrapene triunguis. Taxonomy (NCBI): domain Eukaryota; kingdom Metazoa; phylum Chordata; order Testudines; family Emydidae; genus Terrapene; species Terrapene triunguis. Next base: position 13,467,848 of record NW_020664409.1, read on the forward strand.
TCAGTAACACAGGGCCTCCTTCTTCTACCCTTCGAGCCCAGCATTAATCCAATAAGCTCCTGCTTTCCTTTCGACCCTCTATGTAAAATCCACCATTTGTCTTTTCAGCACCCACCAAACTGCTCTTCCTCTCCGCTAGGTCAAATTTCTACCTACCTTCAGAAGTCAAGCACTTTCATGCTATCCTCAAATTCTTACACTTCCCTCATCTAGACAAAAGTGGAGCTGTGCTCTTCTACAGCAGGTTTTTCAGGCTCCACACAAAACTTCCACATGGGCACAATTTGCAAAGGGTTACTATCTAGGTTTCTGTTCCTCTGATTTAGGTCATTCTTTGTTTCCAGGGTCAAAGGAGCGTTACATCCTTAGTCATCTGCTCTTTATATTTAGTTATTTTCTTATCTAAAAAAATCCATGTTTATTATGTTTTACAGTATCTTTCTCCCTCAGTGTATTGAGGTATTTTGTAGCCCAGAATATGATCCAACAATCAATATGCAAATATGGTAACACAAATTATATGTTTATAATAAATTCCAAACATGACTGGTATGCATAAACACAATTTCTGCTTATCTCCATTCATCGAGATCACATACATTACGTAAACCCATAGAAATGCCTACAACTGATTGTTGATATTGATTATATACCTAAAGCATGATGTCTGAAATCCTACCTTGATTTTAATCTTAAGGAAAGGGATGAATGTCTTAGCCAGTTATCCATATGGGTTCACTTTACAGTTCCTAGACCCTGTGGACAGTGATTATAGCATATGAAATACCCACAAGCCGTGCTAGTTGGCTCTATATGAAGCACTTGACAGCAAATATAATGGGGACAAAGTTTCCTAGAAATACTATTTGTAATTTGTTTCTACACTGAAAAAGTGTGACTTGAGCAGCTAGGATAGTGCTGGTATTTTATATGATGAAATATTTAATATTTATGTAACACTTATAGCAAGCACAGTAAAATATCTATCCCAGTCTCTAGGCACTATTAACACTTCTTTAAACATACAAATCATATTTGACTCCTCACGTTTACTTATGGAGATCCAAATTAGGATCAGAAATATGCTACTTTGTATTTTTCTTCCTCAGAAAGAGTACAACTAATATATTTCTAACTGTCATTCTATGGGTCACTTCTATGGAATTCTGAATCCTGTGCCTTGTGTCACTCCCATGAATATACTCCCTTGAAGAATTTTATCAGCTAACATGGATAATACATTTAGGCCCTGATTCAAGAACGCATCCCTATTTAGCGCAGCACTTAAGCATGTATTTAACTTTGATCAGATGCAGAGTACCATTGACATCAATGGGACTTGTGCTTAAGACTTAATTGATTGAAATGGAACTTAACCACATGCTCAAAGTTAAGCATGTGCTTATGTCTTTTCCTAAATTTGAACTTTAATTTGTGCTGAGCATTGTAAAACTTTGGCTAAATCCAAGGCTTTCAAGTTGTTTACTGTTGCTTGAACTAAATGGCCTCTATGCGTAGATTTTTTTTTTAAAAATCCATTTGTGCACCTAATGAGTAGTGTCACCCACTGCTCCACCCATGTTTGTAAGGGGGAATCCAGAGGTGAAAGTAAGCCAGTACACCCCGGTACAGTGTACTGGCAAGAGCCGGTGTGCCATACTGGGACTGCCCAGCTTCCCCAGGCGGCAATTTAAATTGCCGCCAGAGCCCCACTGCTGGAGCCTTGCGGTAGCGGGGCTCCGGAGGTTATTTAAAGGGCCGGGGCTCCCGCCGCCTCTACTGCCCTGGGCCCTTTAAATAGCCGCCGGACCCCCGCCGCCGCTACCCCAGGGGTCCGGGGGTTATTTAAAGGGCCGGGGCGGTAGAAGCAGGGGAGTCTTGGGCCCTTTAAATAGCTCCCAGAGCCCTGGAGTAGCGGCGGAGCTCCGGGGGCTATTTAAAGGGCCCGGGGCTCCCGCTGCCTCTACAGCCCCGGCCCTTTAAATAGCCGCCGAAGCCCCGCGGCCAGAGCCCTGGCATAGCAGCGGCAGCCAGGGGCTCTGGCAGTGGTTTAAAGGGCCCGGGGCAGTAGTGGCGGCCGAGCCCTGGGCCCTTTAAACAGCCGCCGGAGCCCCTGGCTGCCGCTGCTACCCCGGTGGGGGAGGGGAGGGCACTTACCAGTACAGGGCGGGGCGGGGCTGGCTCTGACCCCCCCATCCCAGCCCCTTCCGCCCGAGGCCCCGCCCCTTCCGGGGGTCAGAGCCGGCCCCAACCCAGCCCCGTACCGGTAAGTCCCTATTTCTACTTTCACCCCTGGGGGAATCTGCTTCTTTGTCATTGTGAGTCTAGATTTGTATCCCTTTAGAATGTCTGTTGCATGACTATATTCTGGAGCAAGGTCCTGAAAACCAATTTACCTACCCAACTATTGATTTTACAAGTGCAGTACTTTCATATCAAACCCACAAAGTTGATTCCACAATTTGACTCAGTCAAACAGTTAAGACCAACTCTAAGTACAAAATATCAGACCTTTCCTCCATCAAATCAGCATATTAATTTCTTTCCTCCATGTATTTGTAATAATCAACTTTTTTCGTGAAGAACTCCTCCCCCCCAAAAAATACTAATTCACTCAAAGTTCTGTTCTTTTGTTAAATAATTTTTTTTTAGAAACAATGTTACTCCCAAACTAAAACATTTAACATGGCATACTAACCTCATCAGGACTAGAAGCCTGGTAAGTTCGATTTTCATCACTGAAGTTCTGATCCACTTCTGCATATTCTGTTTCTCCAGTCACTCCAGCATGGGATTCATACACTGGGGTCACATTATGACACAAAGCAATAGCTTTCACTGCTTCATGTATCCGACTGCTGACAGTCTTGCGGACCTTGGGTGCCGAAGACTGCACTTTTCTGGAAGGTGTCGAGCTGGTACTGTTTCCACTAGATTGGGAATGCATCTTTAAAACATAATAATAAACAAACACCCAAGGCAATGAATAATGAATAAATCCAACAAAAGAAAGAAACTAGATGAATGTCAATGTACACCTGAAAAGTCACCCCTTGAAAACAACTGTATGAAGGAACTGTTTCAATCTACTTGTGAGTTCTATGCCTGTGATCAAACCACCATTCCAATAGTTGGCAGCTTTTGGCTTTGAAGAGACCCAGGAATATGCAAGGGGTGTTGCACCTCAGTGCTGATCTATACTGGCAGAGCAATGTGCATATGCAGACACAACATCAACCTACTAAGCCCGTGTCTTTCCAGACCTATCACTCTCCTACTTTTTATGCATTTTAGTTTGAGTCTACATGCATTAGAGGAGCAAATGCATTTTTCAATAATCTATCATCTGACAATGTATTATAATTATTCCATTCTAGTTTTACAGGTCACCTTTCACAGGATTTTAAAATACCCATTCAGTCAACAAACAAAGTTAAAGCAGGTATCTAATGAAAGGGGATATTTAAAACAGCTTTTGCTTTGATCCCTGACACTGTGGGCCACAGAGCTCTCCTCTTTTCCTGTAAATCCCACCTCAAAACCCACCTTTTCCTACAATCCTTCAAAAATCATGAGCCTCTAATTCAGTCCTTTTAGTTAATAAGAACTGCACTTTTAAGCCAGTAACTAACTGGATGTGCACGGAACCACCAAAATAATGACATAAGCTTTTTCTCTGTATTTCTTCCCTTACCCCCTTTCTCTCCCATGCATGTTGTTTTCTCCCTTACAATTCAGTCTTTTTGTGATCAATTAAGAATATAAGTTCTTTAGGACTGGGACTATGGCCAAGATTTTGAAACGTGACTAGTGTTAGTGTGTGCATTAAGTTTTAGGTGCCCAACTAGAAACATTTAAAAGGAGCCTGCTTTTCAGAGGGTGGATGCTCAGGACTTTCTGAAAATCAGGCCCCTTTAACATGTGTCTAGTTGGACACCCCAAAACAGAGACACATAAAAATCACTAGTCATCTTTGAAAATCTTGGCCCATGTCTATTTCTTCATCTCTAAAGCGCAATACACACCTTTGGAACTATATACAAATTACTGATTTTACATGTTAATGAAACATATTTCTATATGAATTAATCTAGTTCATGTAACAGTTGCCTTTACTTCAGGATGAAAATTTTCCTGGCTTGGGCAGGACACAAAAATCTAACATTGTAAAAGCTACCCATTTGGCAGGTAGCAAAGAGAATAAGAGTATCCATTTCCCTTTAAAATCATGTTGCTGTTACAGTAACCACCAAGTTAGCACCATATTTTATGTCATACTCCAGCCATGCTCAGCTGAACCTAATTGCATTTATCTCTGAGGTGAAACAGATTATATTTGGTTATTAACCTACTTGGGAAGAGGCCTTTTTGGTCAGGCTATGAAATAACCACCTCCCTTCATCTCTCCAGTACTATCAAACACTTTTCTGTTCACTTCAGAGTAACTCAGAAATTCTCTTTAGAAACCAAGCCTTTTTTCTCTCCCGACTGCATGTACTGATCTGCTGAACCGTGAACATTCTGCCCATCAAATTACAGTGCTGTCTAATAAAGGGTTTAACTTTCTGCTCATCTGGCACTGTTTTTCAGCTACTGCTTTAAACCTCTGCATTTGCATTCTGCTAACACTGATGGCATTACAGCTGCAAATAAATTAAGCTGATTTACTCCTTCTGAATTATGTTATGTTTATTGATGCTTGTATAATTTAATTTCACACAAATTCCATTAAAGATTATGCCCTCTATCACAAAATGCTTCCAGTGGGGAAATATAATCAGGTTATAATAGATTTGTGTGTTGCATTACAGTGGACCTACTAGACTATTGTCATCTTAATAATAAAACAGAACACAAACGAGGGATAAAAATCAATGTCACATAAGAACCGGTGTCTGTCTAACTGGCAGCTTTTATTACCATAGATTAAATAAAAAACCTCACAATACATTTCTGATTGAAACAACTGTTGAATAGTTTATTTTTTGTACAGGGGTTCCTTTATTTTCTGTTTGCAATAGTTGCTAGCAACATACAAAATAATTAAAACATTATTTAAATGTTATTAAGTTATAATACACAACACTGAAATACAGAAAGAAGTTCTAGAAAAATAGCAAAGTTGCTTTCTACCAGCTAGTAACTGCTAATCTGGATTTGGAAAATCCTTGTCCACACTTGGAAAAATAAATTATTTTTTTCTTTTTTTTTTTTTTTTTAATTTCAGAGGTAAATGCCTCACAATTACAAATATTCAGTCTGTCGCATAGCAGCAAATATTAAAAGTTTATCACAATTTAAAATTAATAAGCTAATCTTTTAGGTAAGCAAACATTTATGAAGCGTGCAGTTCTTTTTAATTAGAGATATTTCCCCCCCAAAGTGAATTTAGTGTTTATGAATAGACCTCTAGATTAAAACTGTAGTTCAATCTCCACTCCCAGTCAGTCCTAGGACTCTCTGCTGAGACTGACAACTGTAATTGTTTTGTTGTTGTTACTGTAGACACCTAACATGATCCACTAGGACTAACAATTCTTTTTACATAAGCCACCTAACAGCCATCAGATGGCAATGACTTTCAGTCACTGTTATTCTGGTCTGAATTTGGACTGTTGATCTTGAGGAACAAAAGCTCTATATCCCATTTCCAAGATGTATTGTTCCATAATAAAGCTATTGTTTAACATAGATACCAGCTAAGTAAGCAGATATATTATCAGGACATGCAGGAGAATAAAGATATAGTCAAGTGAATGAATTTAAAGCTGCAGTCCACAACTGTATTTGTTTTAATATTAAAGGGGGTTTGTCTACCAACCTCCTCCCTCTCTACCAGGTAATAATTGAGTTCAGTATGGTGTTAAATGGCCCCATACCACACAACCAAGGAACTAAGGTTAGCTCGCTTAGCCAAACCCCTCCTACACAATTCATGATTCATCCCAATATTTTCTGCTGCAAAAGGAAATGAGGACACAGATGAGGGGGAGTTCAGTCTGCATAAATTTACAGGGTCCATTAGTCCCCTCCTGGGTCCTGTGCTCAGATTTACCCCGGAGTTGGCCCCTTGGAGACCCTGGCCTGTACTGCACACCAGCCACCAATTGAGACAATGTATATTGACAGAGAGACAAGGTGGGTGAGGTAATATCTTTTATTGGACCAACTTCTGTTGGTTAGAGAGACAAGCTTTCGAGTTACACAGAGCTCTTCTTCAGGTTTGGGAAAGGTATTCTGAGTGTCACTGCTAAATACAAGATCGAACAGATAGCTTAACATAAGTAGCCAGCATATAGTCTAAGGGACCATTCAAGGTGAAGTGAACCATCAACACCCTGTAGTCATAGGACACAAAGGGGGGTTAGTGGGTTACAGATTGCTGTAATAAATCATAAATCTATGTCTCTATTCAGTCCATGATTTTTAGTGTCTACCAAAGTTATGAATTTAAGCTCCCAGATTTGTCTTTTAAATGTGCAGGTTTCCTTTGAGGAAGAGGATTTATATAGAGTGATTGGTCTGTAAAAAGCGTTCACCCACAGGTAAAATGGGGTGTTTGTCTTATTTTCATGTCTGAGTTCATTTGAGTCTGTAGTGATTGTCTGGTTTCACCCACACCGTTGTTACTTGGGCATTTAGTGCACTGGATGAGGTACACAACATGTTATGATTCTATGTGTAGGACCCATGGATCTTGAAAGGTGTGTCGTCAGCGGTATTGATCATAGCACAGTGGAGATATGCCTGCAGGTTTTGTGTCGCATCTGTTGTTCTGGCAGAGTTGGTGCTCCTTTGAGTTGGTGTGTCCTGGTCTGTGGGGAGCTTGCTTCTGATGGTCAGTGTGGCGAGGCTGGGGGGTTGTTTGAATACTAAAAGGGAGGGAGGGATGTTCAGGAAAGATTTCTTTCAGGATGGGGTCGCCATCGAGTATGGGGTGTAGTTTTTGATGATACCCTTCATGGATTCCAGTGTGGGGTTGTAGGTGACAACTAGGGGTGTATGGTCAGAGGGGTTTTTATTTCTGTATTGAAGCACGTTTTCTCAGGATATTTGGTGGCCCACTTCATGATGTGATCATCTTCTCCGGTGGAGTGTCCTTGCTTAGTGAAGGTGGTTTTGAGTATTTTAAGGTGTCACTTATCCTGGACTTTCTCCTCGGAACATATTCTGTGGTATCTGAGTCTCTGGCTGTAGGTAACAAATTTCTTGGTGGTTACTGCATCTGTAAAGGTAGGCGTGGTGATCTGTGGGTTTCTTGTATATTGTTGTCTGTAAGGTTCCACTGCTGAAGCTGATCATGGTGTTCAGGAACTTGATGCTAATGTGGGAGTGTTCCAGAGAGAATTTAGTGGATGGGTGGTGGTTGTTGAAGTAGTGGTGGAAATCTATGAGGGAGTTTAAGTCATCTGTCCAGAGGATGAAAATATCATCTATGTATCTCAGGTATAAAATTGGCTTTGTGGTGCCTTTGGCCAGAAATTCTTCTTCAAAGTGACCCATGGAGAGGGAGCCCATCCTAGTACCCACAGTTTGGATAATGTTTATTGTTGAATGTAAAATAGATGAGTGATGATTTTTTGGGGGGTGAATAGCTGAGTGTTGTCCATTGTCTTGTAAATATTTGAGGCAGACAGCTATGCCATCTTCATGAGGGATGTTGGTATATAGGGAAGTGATATCCATGGTGGCAAGGATAGATTTGTGGCTTATTACAACAATCTGTAACCCAATAACCCTCATTTTTGTCCTATGGGAGGTGGAACTGTACTCTACTCTCTTTTATGCTTGCCCTAGTCCAATCTGTGTGTGTGTTCTGGGCAAGTGGAGAAAGGAAAAGGAGGTGGTAGAGGCATGCCTATCTCAAACCAGGGGTGTCAGTGGGCCACTTCACCTTGAATGATCCCTTTGAGCTTGTATTTAGTTGTGATGGTTTGAATATCTTTATCAGACCCAAAGAAGAGCTCTGTGTAGCTTGAAAGCTTGCCTCTCTCACCAACAGATGTTGGTCCAATAAAATTACCTTGCTCACTTCGTCTCTCTAATATCCTGGGACTCACATGGCTACAACACTGCATATATTGACATTGACATTTATTAATCACTGCTCCCCCCCCACCCGCCTTTTAATTTTTTTTTTCAAGGTACTTTCATCTTTCTTATCCTTTCCTACCAGGCCTCCATGATGCTGTGAGCAAGGGGAAAAAAGACAAAACAAAACCCCACAACCACCACCAAAATTGTGCCAATCTTGCCCAGAGAAGGAAAAATATCTTTCTTGATCCCAAAATGCGATCAAAGTTAGACCCACAGCAAGCCTGGAAAACCAGCTCTGAAAACAACAAAATATAAGGCAAAGTGGGTAGAGCAGCTTTCAGCAGCAAGGATGGTTACTGCATACCCAGGAATGCTTAAACTTAGTGGGTAAGGGGAATGCATATGGATGTTCACTGGAGCCAATCTGCTTCCTTATGCCCCAGGGGTGAAAGTAACTTACAGGACTTACCGGTACGCCGGAGTCCTGAGTGGGGCATGGCCTCAACCGGAAGGGGCGTGGCCTTTCAAGATTTAAAGGCCCAGTCAATAACCCTAACCTTTAAATCACCCCAGAGCTACCAGCTGCAGAGGCGGCTGGGAGCCCAGGGGCTCAAGGGCGAATTAAAGGGCCCGGGGCTCCAGCCGCCGTGGCGCTCCGAGCCCTTTAAATCACCACAGGAGCTCTGCCACCGCTACCCCGGGGCGGCAGGGCTCGGGCTAGGGCTGGGTTAGTGGCGGCAGGGCTCCGGCGGTGATTTAAAGGGCCCGGGGCTCTGGCTGCTGCGGGGAGCCCCGGGCCCTTTAAATCCCTGCCCGAGCCCACCTGCCGGAGCTCTGGCAGTGATTTAAAGGGCCTGAGGCTCCCCGCAGTGGCTGGAGCTCTGGGCCCTTTAAACCCACCGGAGAAGCCGGTCCAGTCCAGCACGGCATACCGGCTCTTGCCAGTACGCCGTACCGTACCAGCTTACTTTCACCTCTGTTATGCCCTCCCCCAAAATGGTCACTGGATAGCAACAGGAGGAGGAATTCTACTCCACTCTCTTTTGTGCTTGCCCTAGCACAATTTCCACGTGTGTTCTGGGCAAGTGGAGAAAGGAGAAGGAGGTACCAGAGGCATGCCTGCCGCCAACCAGGACCCCAACAGATGGCCATTCCCTTGACAGTCCAATCAATAACCTTTACCCCTCACACCAGAAAATGGGACGGGGCATCATAGTATTCATAGTGATATCCACAATATCCCCTATTGGAGTGCACATGCACAATTTAGTTTCAAATGGGATACACATAATAGAATATACTCATTGCTGAATGTAGCTGGAATTATCCTGCAGGGACTCTATCAAATACCCTGTTCTTAACTACGTTAGGTTCCCCCACTTTTTTCTTTTTTCTTTCTTTTTTTAAAAAAAAACCTTTATGCCTGTGTAATCCCTGTTAAGAAATTTAATAGAATATTCCTTTTCCTACTGCTTCCATCCTTATCCTTTTGACAACCTTTTTTTCTTTATTGCTTATGTAAGTTAACATGGCTTTACAATGTTTATGTCTTTGTGATGAATATCTTCAAATGTGTAATTAATCTCATCAGCATTGTGCTAGATACAGTGTTATCTTTAATTTGTGATCAGTTTGCTGCATGGCTTCTGTCTATGCTTCACCAGAGAAAAAATATTGAATTTTCATCAATTAATAGTACTAGATAGAGGAAGAGTTCGCTTCCTAGACAGACAGTGGGCTATGAGAGACGTTTGGAATCAGGAAGGAATTCCATACCACATTACAGTATATTAATTTTAGGGAAGGCCAAACCGTTGCCCGAAACTAGGACCCTGAGGATGCCTTCTAAGGGAGGAGAGGGGGAACCTACAAATGGGAAAACTTCCACATCTCAATTTTTTAGACCTAAAAAACATGGCAATGCCCCATCAACACTGAGAAAACCTGTCAATATAAAGGAAAATAAGTTATAAAATGAGATACCTGTGAATACGAATTGACAATGTGATTCTGAATTTCATCCATTGTGTCTGTCCCATAAGACACAGTACCCAGATGGAGGCGCTTAAATATCATCTCATTCTGGGTAAGTGTTCCTGTAATAAAAATATCAGAGTGATCAGGAAAAAGACAGTACTATGCAAGAGATTAGTTTGTAATACTTTGTTCCTTTGGTGGTGGAGTACAGCAGATTATGAAGGAGTATCCCAAGAGCCCTGAGGACTTTTCCATTTTGTTATTTTACAGATATCAGTAAGCCATTGGCAGCTATTGTACTTGCTGACAAGGGGAACTGGAAATGATCCCTTTGAAGCACATCAAGGCTATTCCTTAATGGCCAAAAGGGTTATCTTTGAGTGAAGCAAGCAGAGGGTCAGAGTAAGCTACCACTCTTTATTCCCAACTATTTGCACTGACAGCAGGAGACTAAACTGGGACTAGAAATAAAGCTCAGGTATTGCACAAAACAGCAGAGAACACCATCAAAAGGTGACAAAACAAGCCAATTTAGTCCTTTTTTGGGTAAATTAGTCACCAGGAATTACAATCAGTTCAGTTAATTTAAGAAAATTAGTGCAGAAAAAGCAGGGTTACTCATCCTGGAGGAGTCACCGTTTCCAACTTCAATTTGGAAGCAACACAACTGGATATTTGTCCCCACTGGACTGATCGAAATTATCTAGACCTGCCTCAAGCAGTGACATTTTCATCTCAAATGAAAGTGAAAGGTAGTCTTCAATGTAATTCTTTTTTTTAAAAAAAAGCAAAAAGCAAAGGGGAAAGAAATTTCCCTTGGATTAGTCAAGGATGTGCGCTCAAAAGAGCTACTGCTGGGAAATAAATGGGAAATTATTCCAAAATGAGTATTCTGTTTGTTTCTTTCTTATTTTCTCCATCCACATAACAGGGTAGATTTACTAAAGTGGTTGCATGTTAATGTTGCTGATGCTTTTGCTTTGGGTCTACAATGATGTACGGTAGAGGGCAAAAAAGAATAATTCAATGCCAATATATTAAAAAAAGGGGGGGGGGCTATTGGAGAGAAGGCTAATTTAACAGCTAATTTTTAGAAGATTGCATGGTTGTATCTAGCAATCAGCCTTAATGTTAAAAGTACTATAGCACTGTAGTGCCTAGAGAAGCATACAGAGGTGCCTCATAAGAACTTTTCTAAAATTAAGAAGGGGTATAACGTCATGGTGTGGGGAAGCACTAATCATTTTCCAAAGACCCAGAGAAACGGCCAGGAGAAATCCAACTATGCTGAGGAAGCAGTGAGACAAAACAGTCCACGAACTGGGAAAGATAGTGGTTTTTGATGAAAGCCACCCAGTTGTGGAACTCCTGACCACAAAAAGTCAGGATTAATTCATGTCTTATGTCTTTGTAGAGCACAATGTCAAAGGCATTTTTAAACAGGGTTTTATCTATAGAGACAACAGAATGCTAACTGGTGAGTTTTCTTTCTTCTATAGATATTGTACTGCCTTCCAAAAAAGACCCATATATTTAAACTTCACCAAGAGAGAAGCAGAGAAGATGGCCCTACCAGGAAAACGAGAAACCTTGGAAATCTTATATTTGGCATCTAGATAACATTGTGACTTGTGCTTTGAAAATACAAGTATAGATATGGGGGGAAAAAAATCAGTACACCTCTACCCCGATATAACGCTGTCCTCGGGAGCCAAAAAATCTTACCGCGTTATAGGTGAAACCGCGTTATATCAAACTTGCTTTGATCCGCCAGAGCGCGCAGCCCCGCCCCCCTGGAGTGCTGCTTTACCACGTTATATCTGAATTCATGTTATATTGGGTTGCATTATATTGGGGTAGAGGTGTATCTTTCTGGTTGTAAAAAGCGACAAAGAGTCCTGTGGCACCTTATAGACTAATAGACGTATTGGAACATAAGCTTTCGTGGGTGAATACTCACTTCATCAGATGCATGTGGCGGAAATTTCAAGAGGCAGGCAAGAATCAGTCTAGTTGTAAATATCTTCATGGTAACAACATATTGCCACAACTTAAACGTACTTAAAATGGATTATGCTTAGAGATCCAGTTTTTAATATTACATTTTCTGTGACAATCTGAGCCACAAAAAAAAAAAAAAAAAAGATTGTCCAGTTAAAAAGTCTGTGTGTAAATAACACAAGATAAAAGATCTTTTTTAGGTATCTGCATCTTAAAAGGTCAATTGCAACACTTTGCATTTGGTCAAAGGGTAAAAAAAAGGGATGTTGTGTGTCAAACATGCCTCTTACCACATATTTCTAACACTATTCCATGATATGTATGAAGAAAGACTTTCTGGCAAACAGAGAGAATCAAAGTTGTCTAGAATAGGTCACTGGAAATTAACATTGTTTCCGAATTTGACGAATTTAGCCTATAACCGGAGTAAGCCTGGAATTTCAGAATCAACATAAATTGTATGTTTTCAGAGACCACTTTACATCTGTAAGGAACTATAGGGTGTCAGTCATGGAGTGACACTTTATGTTCACCACTGACATCCTTGATGTTTAGAAAGCTCTAATTGAAGCGTGGGTGGTTCAGGGTTCCATGGTGAAGCATAACAAGGGGAGAGAGCGATCACCACTGGCTAGGTTCTTCTGTTAAGCTCATAGAAAGATCATATATCATTTGTTATCTAAGCCTTACCGAAAGTGAATAAAATAAACTACATTTTGAAAATATAGTCAGCCAAACTGGAATTAATCCAGTGTGCAGATATTCCCATTACATTCTCTTTTGCTCCTTGTGAGGATTTAAAGAGAGGCCCTAAGTTTCCTCTCTTGTGAGGCTTGAAATGTAAACATATTTTTGTGTTAAAAGGTTAAGAATAATACGTCTGAGGTTTATTTTAAAATTATTTTTGTTTATGATGGTAGATGACTAAAAATCCACAAATAATTTAAAGATACAGTAAGGAATGCTTCACACTAAGATTTATTCCTATTTGTAAATGCTTATTTTTGATATCCTGTCTTTGTCCCAGTATGACAGTGCAACACAGCAAGTCATAGGAAGAGAGCAAGTTAAAAGCATCAGACACACTATAATTAGTGTTTAGAAACTAGAACTTGTTTAGACAGTTAACATCCAGTTTATGCCTCTGATATAGGGTACTTCCATTAGTGCTCTTCAGAGATATAGTCATGCTGTCACAGTCATAAATCTTCCTTCCCACTTATACACTGCAAGTCTACCACTTCCCCTGCCCGGTAATATATGAAAAATGAAATTTTATCTCAATTTTTGTATACTTGTATAGTAACAGTTAGATCATCACTCACTAAAATATTAAGAACATACACATTACACGCTGGGTATCGATTCCAAATAAATTGTATTTTCTCTCAAAATTAACCAGAAAGGCACTCATGCTTCCTTTTGCTTAAATATTATCCAGAACCATTGCATATATACAGTAAAGTTAAAAAAGGAAAGAATTTTGTGAAAGAATTTTATTTTGTGAAACATGTAGATTTTTCACAGAATTTAGATACAATTAGCCAAAATTCATATGAGAAATAGAACATTTCCAGGTGTAGTTGGAAAGTAGCACACAAAGAATGAAAACCTGAGGTAACCATTAAAAACCATTAGCCCGGCGAACAGCAGAGGCTAACAGAGGGAGTTTGCCTGGGAGCTGTCCGAGAGGAGGTACGCTAAGTGCTGCATTAGGGGGGCTGTGTTGGTGAGTATCTGAGTGTCTGTTGCTGGGACAGTTTGTCAGTTTGACCGTGTGCTTGATTGCTTGCTTGTTTGTTTGAAAAGTGTGAATTGGGAGTGCTTTGTTCCAGGTGGGCCTTGAGTGGGCCTGACTGGTATATAAGGGCAGTCAGCAGCGAACCAGCTGAGCGGCGAACAGCAGAGGCTAACAGAGGGAGTTTGCCTGGGGAGAGCTCACTGAGGCTTTCATCTGCAGGTTTCTCTGAGTAGTTCCTGCAACAGCTGAGGAAGCTCTTAAGAGGAAGGTGATATGGAAGGTGAGCGATCAGCTGTTGTAACCTGCACAGGTTGTGCCATGTTTGTCTTTCTTCCACAGGACAGAAGCGACTTTGTCTGTACAAAGTGCAAGCTGGTCTCCATATTGGAAGAGAAGGTTCGAGGTCTGGAGAAACGAGTATCGACTCTGCGTTGCATAAGGGAAAATGAAGATTTCCTGGACAGACGTCAGATGCTTCTACGGCCACAACGTTCTGAAGATTCAGAGCAGCTGCAGCAGGGACAGAAGGATGGTGAAGAAGTTTGGCAGCATGTGACCTCCAGAAGGCGAAAGAGGAGCGTCCATGTACCAGCAATGGAGATACAGGTGAGCAATCGTTTCCATGTTCTCTCTACAGGTACTAATGCGGAGAGTGGACTAGATGACCCATCTGAGGGAAGGGAGCAGAAGGAGACTCCACCGATTGGAAGGCAAAAGATGCACTGTCCCAGGGATGGGGGTTCCACGACCACCATTCCCAAGAGGAGAAGGAGGGTGGTGGTGGTCGGGGACTCCCTCCTCAGGGGAACTGAGTCATCTATCTGCCGCCCCGACTGGGAAAACCGAGAGGTCTGCTGCTTGCCAGGAGCTAGGATACACGATGTGACGGAGAGACTGCCGAGACTCATCAAGCCCTCGGATCGCTACCCCTTCCTGCTTCTCCACGTGGGCACCAATGATACTGCCAAGAATGACCTTCAGCGGATCACTGCAGACTACGTGGCTCTGAGAAGAAGGATAACGGAGTTTGAGGCGCAAATGGTGTTCTCGTCCATCCTCCCTGTGCAAGGAAAAGGCCTGGGTAGAGACCGTCGAATCGTAGAAGTCAATGAATGGCTACGCAGGTGGTGTCGGAGAGAAGGCTTTGGATTCTTCGACCATGGGATGGTGTTCCAAGGAGGAGGAGTGCTAGGCAGAGACGGGCTCCACCTAACGAAGACAGGGAAGAGCATCTTCGCCAGCAGGCTGGCTAACCTAGTGAGGAGGGCTTTAAACTAGGTTCACCGGGGGAAGGAGACCAAAGCCCTGAGGTAAGAGGGGAAATGGGATCCTGGGAGGAAGCACAAGCAGGAGAGAGCAAGAGGGGAGGACTCTTGTCTCATACTGAGAAAGAGGGACGATCGATGAGTTATCTTAAGTGCCTATATACAAATGCAAGAAGCCTGGGAAACAAGCAGGGAGAACTGGAAGTCCTGGCACAGTCAGGGAACTATGATGCGATTGGAATAACAGAGACTTGGTGGGATAACTCACATGACTGGAGTACTGTCATGGATGGATATAAACTGTTCAGGAAGGACAGGCAGGGCAGAAAAGGTGGGGGAGTTGCGTTGTATGTAAGAGAGGAGTATGATTGCTCAGAGCTCCGGTATGAAACTGCAGAAAAACCTGAGAGTCTCTGGATAAAGTTGAGAAGTGTGAGCAACAAGGGTGATGTCGTGGTGGGAGTCTGCTATAGACCACCAAACCAGGGGGATGAGGTGGAAGAGGCTTTCTTCTGGCAACTAGCAGAAGTTGCTAGATCGCAGGCCCTGGTTCTTATGGGAGACTTTAATCACCCTGATATCTGCTGGGAGAGCAATACAGCGGTGCACAGACAATCCAGGAATTTTTTGGAAAGTGTAGGGGACAATTTCCTGGTGCAAGTGCTGGAGGAACCAACTAGGGGCAGAGCTTTTCTTGACCTGCTGCTCACAAACAGGGAAGAATTAGTAGGGGAAGCAAAAGTGGATGGGAACCTGGGAGGCAGTGACCATAAGATGGTCGAGTTCAGGATCCTGACACAAGGAAGAAAGGAGAGCAGCAGAATACGGACCCTGGACTTCAGAAAAGCAGACTTTGACTCCCTCAGGGAACAGATGGGCAGGATCCCCTGGGAGAATAACATGAAGGGCAAAGGGGTCCAGGAGAGCTGGCTGTATTTTAAAGAATCCTTATTGTGGTTGCAGGAACAAACCATCCCGATGTGTAGAAAGAATAGTAAATATGGCAGGCAACCAGCTTGGCTAAACAATGAAATCCTTGCTGATCTTAAACGCAAAAAAGAAGCTTACAAGAAGTGGAAGATTGGACAAATGACCAGGGAGGAGTATAAAAATATTGCTCAGGCATGCAGGACTGAAATCAGGAAGGCCAAATCACACTTGGAGTTGCAGCTAGCAAGAGATGTTAAGAGTAACAAGAAGGGTTTCTTCAGGTATGTTAGCAACAAGAAGAAAGTCAAGGAAAGTGTGGGCCCCTTACTGAATGAAGGAGGCAACCTAGTGACAGAGGATGTGGAAAAAGCTAATGTACTCAATGATTTTTTTGCC
>NW_020664409.1:13484204-13519204 GCF_002925995.2 Terrapene triunguis
TGACAGAGGATGTGGAAAAAGCTAATGTACTCAATGATTTTTTTGCCTCTGTCTTCACGAACAAGGTCAGCTCCCAGACTACTGCACTGAGCAGCACAGTATGGGGAGAAGGTGACCAGCCCTATGTGGAGAAAGAAGTGGTTCGGGACTATTTAGAAAAACTGGACGTGCACAAGTCCATGGGGCCGGATGCGCTGCATCCGAGGGTGCTAAAGGAGTTGGCGGATGAGATTGCAGAGCCATTAGCCATTATTTTTGAAAACTCATGGCGATCGGGGGAGGTCCCGGATGACTGGAAAAAGGCTAATGTAGTGCCCATCTTTAAAAAAGGGAAGGAGGAGGATCCGGGGAACTACAGGCCAGTCAGCCTCACCTCAGTCCCTGGAAAAATCATGGAGCAGGTCCTCAAGGAATCAATTATGAAACACTTAGAGGAGAGGAAAGTGATCAGGAACAGTCAGCATGGATTCATCAAGGGCAAGTCATGCCTGACTAACCTAATTGCCTTCTATGATGAGATAACTGGCTCTGTGGATGAGGGGAAAGCAGTGGATGTGTTATTCCTTGACTTTAGCAAAGGTTTTGATACGGTCTCCCACAGTATTCTTGCCGCCAAGTTAAAGAAGTATGGGCTGGATGAATGGACTGTAAGGTGGATAGAAAGCTGGCTAGATCGTCGGGCTCAACGGGAGTGCCCCAAGGGTCGGTCCTGGGGCCGGTTTTGTTTAATATCTTTATTAATGATCTGGAGGATGATGTGGACTGCACTCTCAGCAAGTTTGCAGATGACACTAAACTGGGAGGCGTGGTAGATACACTAGAGGGTAGGGATCGGATACAGAGGGACCTAGACAAATTAGAGGATTGGGCCAAAAAAAACCTGATGAGGTTCAACAAGGAGAAGTGCAGAGTCCTGCACTTAGGACGGAAGAATCCCATGCACTGCTACAGACTAGGGACCGAATGGCTGGGTAGCAGTTCTGCAGAAAAGGACCTAGGGGTCACAGTGGACGAGAAGCTGGATATGAGTCAACAGTGTGCTCTTGTTGCCAAGAATGCTAACGGCATTTTGGGCTGTATAAGTAGGGGCATTGCCAGCAGATCGAGGAACGTGATCGTTCCCCTTTATTCGACATTGGTGAGGCCTCATCTGGAATACTGTGTCCAGTTTTGGGCCCCACACTACAAGAAGGATGTGGAAAAATTGGAAAGAGTCCAGCGGAGGGCAACAAAAATGATTAGGGGTCTGGAGCATATGATTTATGAGGAGAGGCTGAGGGAACTGGGATTGTTTAGTCTGCAGAAGAGAAGAATGAGGGGGGATTTGATAGCTGCTTTCAAATACCTGAAAGGGGGTTCCAAAGAGGATGGAGCTCGGCTGTTCTCAGTGGTGGCAGATGACAGAACAAGGAGCAATGGTCTCAAGTTGCAGTGGGGGAGGTCTAGGTTGGATATTAGGAAAAACTTTTTCACTAGGAGGGTGGTGAAGCACTGGAATGCGTTACCTAGGGAGGTGGTGGAGTCTCCTTCTTTGGAGGTTTTTAAGGCCCAGCTTGACAAAGCCCTGGCTGGGATGATTTAGTTGGGAATTGGTCCTGCTTTGAGCAGGGGGTTGGACTAGATGACCTTCTGAGGTCCCTTCCAACCCTGATATTCTATGAAAAAAATAATTTGCAACTCACTTATCTGGTTGTCATATACAAATTGGTTTGCAAGGAAACTCTCAGTGACTTTAAGGCAAGTAAAGAGAAATTTTTTTTTTTGCTCTTATGCTTTATGGGCAACTTTTTATGAAATAAAAATACTTATTTTATGTTTTCCCTTCAAAACATTCACATTTACCAAGTGACTATCTTTTTTTGGTAACTTTATTGAATTTCAGAATTTATACAATCATGTTATGCTTCAAGATATGAAAACTCTATTCTCTTATTTGCGGATGGTGACTAAGCATGAGGGACTAAGATATTAGTTTCTGAAGAATTTAATTTTTCATTTTAAAAAGCTAACTTTCTTGTCTTAATGGCTATAAAACTTCCAACTGTGAACTGATGCAGTGTTATCTTCCTGAATCTGTAGACAGACAATGCCAGTATCTTTCCAGTGCCCATATTGTTACGAGCAACAGAGTATGCAGGCACTGGAATTATAGTGGCAAGAGAGTTCCTCCATATTCCTTTCCCCCCGTCCCGGCCACCTCCACCTTTCTCAAAAACCAAGATGGGAGGGAAGGATAGATAAACAGAAACCTCTTGCCTTCCCCTTCCTCTCAGCAAGCAGACGGCTTGTGGAGTAGAGCTCTGTACATCCTCTTACCTTGCAGCAATCAGCAGATGTGGTAGGTGGAGGGAAGGATGAAAGAGGAGAACTGAGTCCTAACACATAGAAGTGGGCTTTGAAGGTCCAACAGTCCTGACTCAATACTTGCACTTCTCACACTACTCAGAGAAGGACTGCCATCTTCCCTTTTCTTTGATCATAATAGGAAAAACAATTTTGGGCAGATTACTTTTAGATATCTTAGATAAATTTTTAGTCTCTGTTCAAAAGTCTAATCCAGATGGAAGAGAATAAAAAGATGAAGAAATGATAATTACAACTTGCTACAGCTGCATGGATCTAATTTTACTGTGTCTGTTCCGAAGATCTAATACTTATGGCTCCACACTCAACTGTGGATTGTTGCAAATTCTATCCATTGTGCAGAAAAACAGAAGAGAGTTTTTCAACTTTTCAAAAGAGAAAAAACTTTATTTTTTGTCTTTCAAAAGAACTTCAGACACCTTCCTGTACAGCACAGTCCATCACCTGAAGCTGAATGCAAGCCAAAAGTCCATCCCTTGTCAACATTAAAAATTTGTTTCTAAGTTCTCCTGGTTGAATGATCACAACCCTGAACTGGGCAAAAAAATATCTTGCTAGTCTCCTCAGAATATGATGCCAGTTAGTCATGTCATACTACTTCCTCAGCAATAGTTTTCCAATAGTTATATTTTAGGCTTTAGTCTTCTAGCAGTAGATTACCGGTAATAAGTCTTGCCAGGCCTTTAGCTGTACACCTCTATGAACATTTTAAATATCTGTAGTTTGTGCTTCTAACAGTTAGTTCGGTATTGTCAGTCTTCTTTCTGTTCTGTCCCTCACGATGGATAATGGAGAAAACACTGAAGATAAATTTACTGGTAAGTTTAGTTTTAACAGCAGTCTTTTACAAATGTGGTTTTATCTGATTTTCAGAATTTCTTTGGGGTGACTTGATTAATCTCCACTTATTTCACAATTTTTAAAAACAGAACTTGGCTAAGAATTGCTAATTTGAAAAGCTTGCAAACGCAGGAGGAAATGCCAAGCTCTTTTCAAAGATATCCAAAGAGCATGGCAGCCATCATATGACCCACCATCAAAGTATATTCTTAACTTTGTTTCTGAATACAGTTACCACATACGGAAAATATCTTGACAAAAAGTTAGTGTGTGATTCCTAAAGAAAAATTTAGTATGCTCTTTATTGAAGCAAAGAGTTTTTGACTACAATTGTATCATTAAACACAGAGCAAAGCAGGCAAAGAGGAAATTAATTTCTAAGGAAAAAGTCCTGCAGGCATCATTCCCTGGGTGGCAACAGATGTGATTCACAACAGAGCAGTGGAGAATTTTTCTTTTTTGAGAAGCAGATGCAGAGCTTTCTGGTCGAATATTACTAGATTGTAAGTTGGCCTAATACCAACATTCTAAAAGGCCACAATAAAACAGCAAGTAAGGACTTGCAATATATAAACATTAATAACTTTGCCAGGAGTTACAAGAGCATATAACCTTTCATACAATATGTGTACTTTGCTTGAAACATATACTGGTTTAAGAGATAAAGGGCCAGATCCTGAAGCTGCTGTAAATCTGCATAGCTCTATGGAAGGTCCAGCTGACTATCTGGCACAATATTTTCAATGGTGAATTTTTGTCAGCAGTAGATATACGAAGACAAACATTCTAAGAAGAAAATTGGGAAAAAAAATATTGGCCCCCTACTGGAGGGGAAGAGAAAAAGCCAATAGGAAGCATTCATATGCAGTACCTCCTCCCCTTTTCCCTGTACACCTTTCATAAAAACTATGTATGGCCTAAGGCCATTCAGAACTAACGGAAAAAGAAAAGAGCATATGATGTAGTCAGATAATAGCCACTGAAAGGGGTATGTCTATTCTTTCCTGTGGAGTGAAGTCCGTGTTAATAACATGGTTTAGTTACTACTGCTCAGAACAATATTAACTAATCCCTCTGTTCTCTTTTACTCCCATCAGCGTGATCACACAAGAATGGAAGCAGCAGAATAGCTAATGGTAGTATGCACATTCTTTGGTGATATTTTCACTTCTGGGGTGGTGGTGGCAGGGGCACATAAAGAAAATACATGAAAGAAGAGCCCCTCTGTCGGTCTGACTGGGGATCCATTGAGTTGCGGCTGAGGTCTACTGTAGAATCCCAACCACCAAAGATTCTCCAGCTTTCTCAGCTACTTCTCTCCTTGCCCTCTGTTCATGCTGCATCCTTGCTGGTCCCATGGATTGTATGGGGAGCATGTGTCCTGAGAAGGACATATTTAATCTCATGGGATTTTTTTTTGGTAATTACTTGGTTCTCTGTACATTCTGATACTAACCAAATGCATTGGGGGGGGGGAGAGGAGTGGGAGAATATTGCAAATAATTCTCTCAAAAGATTAATTTTTAAACAAAGGATTGCTGAAACTATACTTTACTAATATTAAAGTATATCATGCCACATTTACAGGAGACAAAATAATATTAATACATTGGCCTCTAGCAAAGGGCTTGCCCAGAAAATTATGAATCTCATGACTCTATGCATCTGTTCGACTGTTATGTGTAAAGTATCTCATTTGATCCAAAAATTCCCTAAAATGTTAATTACAGAACTCAAATGCAAGTCTATGCATTAATAAATAACTATGCTAGGAAGACTGTTTGTGTTTGTTATAATTGAATACTTTGGCTGTCATCATGAATGGCAGAAAGCTTGCAGTTTTGCACTCTGAATGTCAGAAACGTTCAATAAATATAGCCAAATATCTTTGTTTTTCCTTTGTGATTAGGATCTTCTTGTACCCTGGAGAGGATAAAATATCATGCTCAGCTGCCCTTGGAAAACATTGGAAACAGCATTTTTCCCCCCATAATGGATGACGCCTTTCTGTCAAACTTATATGTGATTCAAGTCCAAACAACATGGCATTTTGGGTAATGGATGCTATAATTAAAATGTGAGTCCTAAAAAACCTGTTGTTTTAGTGGGTGTTCTTAGTAATGGCTTTGTTCTACATGAAGATAAAAACTCCCTAACAAAGGAATTAATGTATTGCTTTAATAGGCTGCACCCTGAGTTAAGTTTTAAAATTTATGAGTTCTCTGCAGCATTGTTCTTTAAACAATGGCATTGTCAAATGCAACCAGTGAGAAGATTAAAGTTCTCCCAGCAGATTAAGTACAAATTATCTGTCCTCCTGTTTCAGCATCATTTGTTCATTTATCACATAACGTCTAGTATTTCTGGTCAGTGTCAATATGCTCTGCATCCTTGCAGTTAACAGATGTCTTCTCTTGTCGAATGAATTACTTTATGTTTCACGCACTGGTGGCCGCAGATGTGTCACTATAGCAACATCATTAATTTCAGATCTTACCGGAAACATGCACTCCAATCAAACCTAATTATACCACATTGCTTTCTTGTCCCACAATAAGGAAACTATAATGCAATTATTGGGATACTTCATTTTCTATTCTACTGTGGCAAATGAGAGAGCCACTGTGATGGACGCTTCTTGTCAAAAAGCTTATTGATGAAGCACAAACCCAATTTACAATCATACAAAGGACTACCTTGCAATTATGTTAGTAAGGTAATTCTCCTTAGACTCAACAACTAATTCTTAATCATTCCAAGTAAAGCATGGACCACAGTATAAGATTTGTGCAAGCTGTTTTCTGTATTCTCTTTTCATTTTCAATATTGAGAAACCTGAGGTCTTTGCTTGTATAGAAATAGGACCACCCCTTTAGATCTGTTTTTATAAGATCAGTCACCAGGGTGGGCTATAAGAATTGCTGTGCTTTTTTTTTTTAAAACCTTAAACATCCAAACCTCAAGAGGGAAGTTAAAAAGTGAGAGTTATTTAACAAGTAAAAATTAATAATAATGTTTTGTTAAAATGAAAATACCAATTGTTCTAGACAGATCTTTTGAACTATTTATAATCATTTAAAGGTATCTCAAGGCAGTTATATACAGATTCTATTAATTCTCTCAATTATATGTTTATGTTTGGGATAAATCTTAGACTGAGAGACCAAATATCAGAATTAGGTAAGCAAGTTATAGGAAAAGATGATAAATCTGGGTTAAAGTCCCTCACCAGTACCTGACAGTTGTGTCTATGTATCTTTGACACCCATCATTTTAAAGTTAGCCAAACAATTTGTCTTTTTTAGTTCCTAACAGCATTGCTATTTTATAACCATTTAAATCATTAAATTACAACTTTAATCCTTCTTTCAAAACTTTGAAGGCAGTGTTTGGATAAGCCCTTGATTTGACAGCTAGCTATCTTCCAAACGATGTCTTAATGTATTCCACTAATCATTTTAGATATGTGTCTCTTTAGCCACAAGTACACTCCAGTATTAAATGTGTACAGTGAAAGATTGGCACACAAGTGGCCTCTATTTTTTAAAATAATTCAAGCTAGTGTGATTGCAATTTGTATGATGTGGTGTGGTCTAAGCAAAATCAATCAGATGCAAAATGTAGTTTTTGTGTTTTTTTTTTTTTTAAGTGACCCATTCAAATATGTGCTTTTAAAACTTTCTTTACTGGATTTAATAAAATAAAATAGTATTTTACAGCTGTAAACCTAAAATTCCATGTGACAGAAAGAATCTATATAAACATTTTAAGGATAACCACCTTTATGATTCATTATTATGTTGTATTGTGCTGATCTGCTAAGTGTTTTGATTGGTTACTTTCTTACTGGATCTTCAACTGAAGTTATCAAATGATAGCTTTTTTTGAAGAAAAAAAATGTAGCTTTCAAGCAGAGCTGGTCCGGAGCCAGATCTGAAGAAGAGCTCTGTGCAGCCTGAAATTTTGTCTCTTCCAGCAACAGAAGTTGGGCCAATAACGGTTTGTCTCTCTCATATCCTGGGACCAACATGGCTACAACACTGCAAGCCTTTTTGTCTATTACAGTTTGGAAAGCTATTTTCATATTTTAAAATGTATTCTAATTCATCTGCTCAGAATAAATGTGTATATTTTAGTAGATTGATTGATTCAATCCCAGAGAACTATGAAATGAGTAAATGAAACCAACAAAATAATGCTTTTTACAATATCCAACCACCACCACATTAACTGACACACAGCTAAGATCTATATTACAGTAAGTTCCTCAAATTTTTGCTAAGACTGTAGGGATACACTATGTGAACATGTTTAACTTTTAATAGGTAACAGAATATGGTTTGGTGGGGCTCGTCATTTAGGATTTTGTGGCTTATGAAGGGGGCTAGAGGGCAACAGAATAGATACTAAGAACACAACACTGGCCCAAATTTACACTTTACATACTTATCCTTCCAAGCTGTTCTGCTAAGGGCTAGTATGGATAGTTGTGTTAATTTTCCCAACATGCCAAATCAAATATAGTAAGGGAGTGCAGCTTAAAACATGAAAATGGGGTTGCACAGCCCAATAGTGGCTCAAGAAGAAATTGATAAATTGATGTTAGGAAAATGGAGCATCAGAAGTAACAACAGATGACCATGACTTTTGCTCTCCCTAAGAAACTGCTATTTTGGGGAGGATGACCTTTATGACTAGCTGTTTTGGCAAAGACTTGCTTTCTTACAAACCAGTCCTAACTTTGAGTCTTCTTAAAATATTTTCAAGGCAATGAGGTTGTAAGGGCGCACACAGATGAAAATGGCAGTATAAAGGCTAAAATGGCATATAGCATCTTTTGGAGTAACTCACATGGATAATTTATGCCATAATTCTACAAATACTAGCAAGTATAATTTACTATACTGAGAGGTCTCATTGAAATCAAGGGAACTATTCATGGAAATAAATTCTGTGTGGGGTAATAAGGACTTGAAGAATCAAGTCTATAGGCCCTGATCCACCAAAACATGTAAACACGTGCTTAATGTTTAACTTAAAAAAAAAAAAAATAAGTGGCTGTTTATCCTGTTACAAGGAAATAAATGAAATTAACATACGGAAAAAAGATTCTTAAATATATATATAAAAAAAAAAAAAAGAGAGATGATTCTGGGAAAACTGTAGCCACATGTACCTGTTTTATCCGTTAGTAAATATACTAAACGCCCCAACTCCTCTGGTATGGTGCTGGTTCGTACAACGGTTCCAGGAATATTGTCATCCTTCATAATCATCCACCCATAGGCTGCTTTGCCCATGTCCAAATTCACACGTAAACTGCAAAGAAGAGTATATCATACTCAGTGTAAACGCAAGACAATATCTTAAAAAGATGACAATTATAACCATAAAAAGTTATAATTGAACTAAAAGCTGCTTTTATCATAACATATCAGCAAAATCTTGAAAAATGACTTATTTGAACTACATAGTGAGATTATAAACTCTTTGTAGTAGGAACAGTCCTTTTGTTCTTGTTCCCTATGCCATGTCTGGAGTGCTAGGCACTACCACAAGTATATATTAATAGGTCTTCTTGGCCTTTCAAAGAACTATAAAAAAATTGCAAGTAGTTAGAGATATAATTTAGTTACTGTATTGAAAATATTGATTAAAATGTAATGATGCATAATTCAGCACAATTATATACATTTTATAAACAATTTCAAAGATTCCATCATCTGTTGATTATAAAAGCTATTTTCATTTTGTGATATGGAGACACATATAAGTTAGCATGACTTCCCCTTCACAACGCAACCAATGTGCAAAAGGCACTGTAAATGTCCCATCAACACTAGCTAGCTTTCGTTTCAGAATACAAGATTATGACTCGTGTCCCAATCTTAAAACCAATGAATTTCACATCCTTTCCCAGACAAGTCAGTCAACCAGAGTTGATTTCAGTCCTATTTATCTTGCTGAAGATCAAATTATGACTTCATTTAAGACTGTCTAATACAGTGCTGTCTGTTTAAAAGTGCTGCTGGGGACAGAATACCAGCAATTCCCTTAAGATTCCCAGCATGCCATCTTACAGCAATACCAAGATGGCAGAAGTACTAAAAACCTTTCAAATGCTTCCCATCTGTACCTTTGCCATCACAGTGTAATGGATACGAATGTTGTTCATGCATAAGCGACTGTGACTCACCTAAGGGGATAATAATTCACAGATACCTACAGGCCATGTAGACAACAGACATGCTTAATCAGAGTTGTATGATATTCAGCATTTTCAATACAGGTATTTTCATAGGGAAATAAATGTTCATCCTTTCGTAATTTGCTCAGCAAAAGACTACGTAAGGCTCAGGTCAAAAGGAAAAACAGGCTTTTCTGGACACTGGGTTTTTTTCCTCTCAAAGATAATTCTCTGCTATCTCCTTAGTTCCTTCCTTGCCAATTGTGTAGAATCTTGATCACCTGGAGGTGAATCACTTGGAGATTTACCCAGAATAGCTGGAATAATAACTTCCAGCTTCTTTAAGCCACAATAAAATTAGTTTAAACAAGTAGGACAGGCAACAGAATAGGGGACTAATAGATTTTTCTTTTTTAAGAAACAATTATCGGTTCATTAGAAGTACTGCTATTTGTTTATTTTTATTTTGTATAGTGTATCCCCAATCCCAGATCTTTCTTCTGATGCTTAGCAGGGACTGCATCGTCTCTATGTGTGGCCATCACCTAGCACATTGTTGACACTACCAAAATACTAATCATGATAAAAGCTTTGTACAATTGTTTTTAATAATTGTTCTACTTGATCTTCACAGCAAGAGAGGGTACAAGTACCCCTGAATGAAAAGTCTCATTAGATAAAGATTTTTGTGAGAGAGAGAGAGAGAGAGATGATGTGCTCGGTGCTGTACAGGCTCCACATGTTCGGTTCTTAAATAATACTACTTTTAATATTTCCTTTAAAACACTTTTATGCAGGAAGAGAATCTTGATTATATGACAAAAATTATCTTAAATTCAACAGTTCAAAAATAGCTGAAAGGTGTCAGGTGACAAAAGCCCACAGGTAAGCATAAAAAAAGTGACCTTAACAGAGGGCTAGATGCTGGGGGGACATGGAAAATTACAATAGGGTCACTGCTTCAAGCAACAAGAGGGAAATCAACTGGGGAATATGCTCAACGACTTAGATGTCTCTACACAAATGCTAGGAGTATTGGGAATAAACAGGAAGAACTAGTACATAAGCTAAATTACGACTGGTGTCACAGAGATTAGGTAGGATCAGTCTCATGATTGGAATATTTATATAGGGGGGTACTGCTTGTTCAGGAAGGAAAGGCAGGTTAAAAAAGCAGGTGTTGCATTGTTGTGAGGTCCAGAAGGAGGTGAGAAGCAGAGCAGTTGAAAGTCTCTGGGTTAAGATGAAAGGAGTAAAAAAGTAGGGGTGTTATCATCGTAGTGGTCTACTACAGACCACCAAATCAGGAGGAGGAGGTGGATGAGGCATTTTTAGAACAAATAAAAGAAAAATTCATAACATAAAACCTGGTTGCTATGGGAGACTAACTACCCAGGACATCTGTTGGAAAAGTAATATGGCAAAATACAAAATTTCCAGTAAGTTCTTAGAACGTATTGAAGTTTTATTTGAAAAAGTGGAGGAAGTAACAAGGGGGACAGGTTTCTTTGCAATGCACAGCCAGGGTGTTAAATCTGTGGCTCTATAGGGAGACTGTGATAAGAGGAAAGTATATATTTGATTATGAAATGGAAGTAACTTCCCTGAATCACACGCATGTTTAAACTGAAAACTTTTAATCAGCCCCTCACTGCCTCCTCCCCAACTGCCTTCCACCACTTCCCAAACATTTCCAGGAGAATTTGATGGGAGAAGCCAATGGAAGCACTCTAAGCAGCTGCTGTCCCCCTCCCCTGCTGCAGTTCTTCCTTTGGCTGCTTGTTGCTTCATTGCCCGCTTCCCTTATGGGAGCCAAAGGGACACAGAAAAGAGCTTGACCTTACCCTACAAAAGTGCCTAGTACAGGATAGCTCCCCTATTCCCATCAACCACCTATGGGAAGACCAGGACAGGGAAAAATAGGAGAAGCTGAAATCCACCCACCAGTTACAGCTCCCTGATTCTCTGCTACAGCCCTCGTATAGATAAGAATGGCCTGGGGCCTCTTTAACTAGCAGCAGCTGGTAACAGTCCCCTAGGTGTTGCACACTAGCTAAGAATAAGCTAGAGCACAGTGTGCTCTATCCATTCCCCTTTCCCACTCCAACACACCCCTTTGCACCAGGAACTGTGAGGAGGGAGGCATAAGAACAGGCTATGTTGGCTGAAATGCCAGGGGAATTCCCAGCAGGATACTTCAGGTGGTTTCTACTTCCTTTGCACCACCTGAGTGGAACAAGGAAATGGAACAAAGCAGAGAATCTACCTTCAAGTATTAATTGAGGACCCTTGCCCTTTCTTAAATAATATATTTGGCCCTGAGCGTGAAAAATCTAGACACTACTGATGCAGAGGTTCTATAGAGCCAGAGGGACAAGCATAGACATACATGGATTTCCAGGAGCCTGAGATGCTGTGCAACCATTACCTGACATTTATAAAGACAAACAGGGCCACAGCATATTCTTTCAGAAGTTGCTTGAGAGGCATCTCTGAAAAGGGACGGGGAACAAGTTGGCATGTACTTAATTTATGCAATTATTTTAAAAGAGTGCCTTTTTTCTGCTTTAAGCACTCCTTGACACATTTTAAAAATACAATTATAAAAACAGACTACTCCAGTAATCTCCTTTATCTAACATTTAACATACACAATCCAATAGCTCAAATAATCTTTAAATTCTTTAAAATTTCGCACCAGAGAGTCTTCCCAATCGCTCACAGCTAGGAAAAACAAATAGGAATTCAAACGTGTCCTAAGGTCACCAAACTAGAACTATTTTGGAATACAGAAGGCAGGGAAGTGAACTGGATAGCTTATCCTTTCTAAATGATCTCTATCACACTCTGATTTGAGCTAATTCTCTGCCCCAAGCAAATGGGATGGATGATTCTCAAAGAAGATAGGAAACAGGTTCTGTGTTTATACAGTGCCTAGCATATTTATATAGAAACACATATTCTGTGTTTATACAGTGCCTAGCAGGTTCTGTGTTTATACAGTGCCATAGGGTCCTGGTCAATTACTAAGGCTTCTAGGTGCTGTGCTAATACAAATAATTGATACTACTACTACTGAGCTCTTTTCACACAGAAGCACTGTACTCCATTAGAAAATAACATTTGTGGTTTCAGTTGATGCCCCTTGGTGAAACTTACTTCAAGAACCAGAGAGGAAAAGGGCCTTGGATTCCTGTATGGCAACTGAGTGAAAAACAGGGAAAAGGCAATTAATTTAACTTCCTTCAGGTGTTTCAGTGTTTCCTGCAAGCACTGAAATAAAGAAGTCTTGTCTCTTACAGAAAAAAATTCAACCCCTTACTTTCAACCTCTTCAGAAAGACACAAACTTCTGGTCTACAATGAGAGTGAACAGTAATAGATCTTATATCCCTAACTATATATGGTTATATACCAGGGGTGGACAAACTTACTGACCCTCCAAGCTGCATACGACAATCTTCAGAAGTTCGAGAGCTGGGGCATACCTGCTGGGGTACAAGCACTTACCGCACCACCTTGCGGCAAGGCAGAGGTCCCGATCTCCCCCCACCCCCAAGTCTGGTAGGTGGAGAATGTTGGGGCTCCTCAAGCCACATTTTAACTGTAAAAGAGCTGCATTGGCTTGCGAGCCATGGTTTGGCCACCCCTGTTATATACGCAGTAGGAAGTGATGAAATATCACCAAGGAATGGCAAGGTGATCTCAGATCTCCTTTTTATGGGTTTTTTGGATATGCTCAATGAAAAATAAGTTTATCCCAGAGACAGACGTAGTGAGCGGAGAAAGTCTAGTAGTTAATCATCCTCAAAGAAAAAAGTCAACTGAGACTTCCTTCCTAACATGTCCCATGGTTTTGACTTGTTGGCTAAGAGATCATTGGTTTTCAGAATTACACAGGTTGATATGTTATTGACAACATGTCCATATGTGATTTTGGACTCTACAAGACAGAACACACAGTCCGGCTAGTGGAAATTAATGTTACAGGCAGAATACAGGAGAGGCAGGGGCTGAAATTTTAAAGCAGTCTAGGAGATTTAGATACAACTTCTATTAACTTTAAAAGAAAATAGAGTATCATATTTACCTAAATTAAAAACTGAGATTTCATATTCTTCCAGACTGCTTTGAAAAACTAAATCAGAATACATAAGGACAATGATTTTGAGATCTGAGGATGAGGTAGGAAAGGAGGTATAATCGAGGGAAAGATGAATGATTGTTATCAGGAAAGGTTATTCAGAGGGTAATGATATATCACATGGAGTACCCGAAGGAACAGTGGAACAAAATATTAACATGTATTGGGAGAAATTATTGTTAGCTTTACTGATATTCATTGCTTCTAAAAGGACTGTTATAACAGGAAAAGAACAATCTCTTGTAGCAAATGTTAGAGAGACTTATTACTGAGATGAGTTAATAATCTCATTAAGAATTTTGGGGATCAATTTCTTGCAACTGTGTACGTTGGAATAAATGTTTATGTACCAAAGCCTATCTGATATCTTACACCAAAGCTAAATCAGAAAAACCAAGAGATGGAGAACAGCTATTAGGGAACTTATTCTACCCCCTAACATTGAAGGACTTTCAAGTGATGTGATATCCCTAGTCTTGTTTTCAATGTCCCAAGCAATACAGTTTCCATCAATTCCACTCTGAGTTTAGTCCAATAAATCTCTCACCAGATTTCCCCTATATTCAGGGCTACCTTTCCTTTTGCTGTTTATCCCATTACCCCTGACTAGCCCAGATACTGCATAAATTCTTCCTTTTTCATCCTCTCTTCTTTCTTCAGCAGCCCAAAGGATGGGTTGAAATAAACTGGCCTAAATTCTGCGGTGAGCCTACGGGTTTCTGTGACAGATAAATATGAAATATCTATTTTTAATTTAGGTAAATATGATACTCAAATAATGCAAACAGACCAGTATTTGTATATTATTTATATTCATATTTAATAAATTTACTTTGTCTTCTCCCAGTTTTCAATACACTACAAAAGATGTCAGAGGGAAGGTGGAGATTTTAGCACCTAGGAAGCATGGGAAGTTTTAGAACTCAGGAGTCAGTTGAGGCTTTTGGCAATGACAAGGGGATCCATCTCTTTCCCGCCTCTTTGTGAACAGGTAAGAGGTGACTAACACCTGAATGTGTCATTCCACACCCAGCAAACTATGAGGGCCACCAGTTTCCCCAAGACATCCTCACCCAATATCTGAACATGGGAAGCTATCAGGAATATTGCAGTACTATGGTTAAAGATAAAGGGAAAACCCAAAAGTGAGATCACTGCATCTGAACTAAGCCAGAGAATTGGATGGTGAGAATTGGACGCTATCCCGATAGCACAATCAGGGCCCTCAACAATGCCAGCAGAGATCTCCCAAGCCCTGGTTTGAGGCCTCAGTGTGGTCCTATCCATTAAGTTAATGAAGCACAGCACGAATTTTGGCTGGTGCCTCTTGCTACAGATGAGCCAGAAGGAGAATTGTGCAGTGGAGGCTGCACCAGAGTTCACTGAGACAGCAGGAGAGGAGCAAACTGAGCTGCCACTCAGACATTCTCAGACCTGGTAAGAGGGTGGAGGGCTAAAATGGATGGCAGAAGAAAACATGTATTTGAGGGGACGAATGGGGAGGGTTAAAGGGAACAAATGGAGAGAGAGTAGACAAAAAGGGGGAAGTGGCAGGAGTGGAGATTAAAAGGGAAGAAAGGGAAAGCAGAAAAGCAGGGAGAAAGGGAGAGACAAAAAGGGTTGAAAAGACACATGGAGGAAAGAAAGAACAAAAATGGAAATGAGAGCAAAAATGGGAGAAAAGAAACCATGGGGAAAGAGATCTGATTTCATGTGGGAAAAAAAAAAGCCAGGGAAACCAAGGTGGGGTCAGGGAAAATGGGAATAAAACCACTAAACTGGAGGGGGTGGGGCAGGGAGGGCAAGAGGTAGAAATAGGAGAGGAGGCTTGGAGAGGAAAATTACCAAGGCAGGATCAGGCTACTAGTAGGCATCTGGGAAAAATCCTTTGTTTTGGCATAACTGAATCCACTACAGGGACTGAAGATTTTTCAACTGATCTTTGCTCCTTAAAGTATTTGTACTGGTCTGTCAAAATATATCTAATCCTCCGAGGCTACAAAATAGTGGGTATTTAAGTATGGGTGTAACCTAATTTATTAAAATATTGTTTCAATATTTTACTGTTATTGAATGTTCACTCTGAAATACTTCAATAATTTCACAAAACTTGACGATAATTCTCTTGTGCTTCCTTGTTCCAGTGTGATTCTGCTGCTGCTGTATACGACTTCTGTTTTCATGTTCAAGAGGAGCTAGAACAGCTCAAATTAAGTTAAATTAATTTCCAATTTGAAATCTAAACAATTTAGCTTGGATGAGTTAAAAATAGTTTTAGGTACTACACCTGCCCAGAGTTTCCCCGGCAATTTATGCAGCCTTAGAGTCACATTTTCCTAATTTAAAAAAAGGTTTTTCTTTCTTTCATTGTTGTGTGAAAGAGGTACACTGAACAGCAGAAACTTACTGACCTGATATGCAGGTAAAATCATGAAAGACTGTGCTATTAAATGTACAAAGTAAACAAAATTAAAAAGAGAAAAAAAATAGTGTATTTCAGCCACAGTAGGCATTATTTTTATTGATATTAGGTAAAAGTTATGAAACAGAAAAGCTTTCAAAAACAAATACTGCAGCAGAGAGAGGTTGTTTCAAAAACACAAAAAATAAACACTGGAGCAGATGACCAGTACAAGAATACTGGTACAGGATGGATAATATTCAGGCCCTGGACCAGCGATAGTCTTATGATTTGATGTCTCCTAACCCTGTAGGGTTAGGAACTGAAACTTTATATGACTGGAAAGGGGAGCTTCCCAGCTTTGCAATGGAACACATTTAGAATTTATATCCAGTCAGTTGGGCATATATCTTTAGCGCTGAACAGTCCTTAAATGTAATATTTTAAAGTCATGATATTTTTATGTATAGAATATCTACAATACTTCAAGTATAAAGGAGATTTTATTAATTTCTTCTCTCCCTCAAAGAACTGCACAGTTACTTTCACAGTACCGCAATTAAGTGACCTAGGCTACAGATGGGAAAATACAAAACTAGTTATAACTGCTTAAATCCTTTGTATAATTTTTTTTTGTAAAACATATGTAATATACAGAACACATGACGGAGTGATATAAAGGTTCATTTAAACTCATTGGGATGGCCTGCTTAACTCATGAGTAGAAAAGCCTCTCACAAGTAATGTGGACATCTCAATCTTATGACAATAAACCCTTTATGCCACATAACCTCATCATGTATTCTGTCTTGATATCTCATATGATATATATGAAGCACTTCTGCCATGGGGAGCATGAGCCGTGATATAATTTAACAGCAGACTTCCTAGATCATAGCAGTAGGACAATCAGACTCGCTTTTAGATATAGAC
This sequence comes from Terrapene triunguis, assembly GCF_002925995.2. NCBI lineage: Eukaryota > Metazoa > Chordata > Testudines > Emydidae > Terrapene > Terrapene triunguis. The sequence goes on from NW_020664409.1 coordinate 13,501,073, forward strand.
TTTTTAGTAAATTGAATTAAGTCACTAGGAGAGGCAGGTTGGTTCCCAGGGTATCTCCAGGGTTTGTTTGTTTTTTAACCACATACAGATTACGTAGTTCTAGTATAGGCCTGAGCTATCTGGAATGTTGTATATGAGAAAGTACCTGGAATAAAACCCCTTCCCCTATTTTTCTCAGAAGCAGATGTTTTAGGACTGTTAGGAGTGGGTGGATTTCTGATATATAGCTTCTCAAGGGCATTCTCATAATTAACAGGAAGAGATGGGCAGGCAACGATAGCTCAGAGAATCCTTCAGATTATGAATAAAGACGGTCCTGCAGCTACACTGAACAATGGTCAAGACTCATGTACTCTGAGGTGACCATTAGGCCTTTGAGGGTAAAATGCCAGAAGTCTCCCTCTCAAGTCCTGTGAAGCTGCTGGCATTGATGAAATGGCTATAGACTCTGGAGCCTTTTAGTGCTTGAAGAAAGGGGGCTTAGGACACTTCAGTTTCTGCTGCTGTTGAGGCCAACTCCCTCCCCCCCACCACCAAAAAAAGGATATCAGGCAACTTTGAATCCAGTCAATGATTCAAACACTAGCTTGTTAAATTCCAAGAAGGTGCATTTCACACTATTCTTTCTATAGCAGAAGTGGGGGTGGAGTGAAATACTGATCCCAGAGAATACAGTCTCTTTGTCACTTACATCTCTTTGTAAAACAGCCTCTACCTGGTCCTCAAACTTTTTTGGGTGTATTTTATGGTATCTTCTTAATACTATCCAAGTGTAATTATGCACACTTACAAGTATCTATTCATGAGGCAGCAGCTGCACTGAAGGCTGCCGAGACCAGATGCCAGGCCAACTTAACACTGTTTTAAAATACCTTCTATGCCTCATGACTCCACTCTTGGAGAACAGGCTCAGAGCATGAACTTTCTTCTACAAGTTTGAGTCATGGCTGTGTTGACCTGAAAATCTTTCAAAGTGGCATCTGAGGACTGGTAAACTCTGAAGAAGTCAGTCCCACCTCTGAAGCTCAAGATTCTGTGGTGCCAACAATTTGGTCAGTCTTTACTGCACCATAGCTGCATCAAGTTCTCACCATGGAAGAATTGGTAAGCTGATAAACAGTTCTTAGGGATGAATACCAGGGGCTGGGGACAGATAGTTCTTAATGGAAGGTCCTTAACTCTGGAATCCCCACTGGCCTGACAAAACTTGACTTTATCCATCTTCAGGGCATTATTCAATATACATATGGTACACATATTATAGTTTTTGCCTGATTGGTTGGGAAGGGCAGAAACTATAATACCCCTTTTATTACGGCAAGTCTAACTTACTTAATGGTTGTAATATTAAATTCTGTGGGGTTTTTTTAATTGTATGTATGCCCAGACTGTGGTGATTTCCTCTAGCAAATGAAATATAAACACAAAAAAGTACTACAAATTGATAGTGGAAAGAAATTAAGAAACATGCCCTGCTCTCTGTAATTTTAGAATCTCTCCTCTCAGAATTTGTAACTGAAGGTGTGTGGAAGGAAGTTCCCAACCCCAGATAAAAGGGCAACTAAAGCCCTATGGTACGAATAATGGAAATACCTAAATTAAATTAATCTAACTATAAAATGAATTTAAAAGACTAAAAGAATTAGTTTAATCAACTTAAACCTCACCTTGGTGATGTGCGCCACTGATCAGTCCAAATTAGGTACAGCATAAGTACAAACAAAGTTTTTTAAATTACAAAAGGCAGAATCATATAACATATGGATATTGGAAGGTTTTATCTTCACTTATATTGAATAATCTATATGCCAGCCATGGACCAAACACATTTGGAGCTATTCCACAACTCTAAGCTGCTATTTGTCCTTCTATAGCTGAGTAATGATCACACTTCTGGATAATCTTTTCCCAAGTTTTGCTATTCCAATATTACAAAGGCTACCCAAAAGTCAACTCAATGGGGCATAGGGAACAGAAATAAGAAAATAAAAATAGAATAAAATATAAGAAAGATCATGATATTATAAGGTCTGAACAACGTTTCTTTCCAAAGAAAATGATGTCTCACTATTATATTAATTGTTTTAATATATCAATAAACCAGTGAAGAAACTATTGGTTAAACTTTCAATACTCCCTCACAAGAAGTTACTAAAGAAACTGAGTAGTCATGGGGTGAGACAAAATTGTTATGGATTTGAAAGTGGCTAAACCTTAAGCAGCAGTAGGAATATATGGTCGAATTTAATCATGACAAAAGGTAAACACCAGGTTGCTAAAGACTGTGTTAGGATCTGTGCTGTTTGATATATTTATGATTGTCTGGGAAACAGTGGGTATGTCTACACTACGGGATTACTCCGAATTTACAGAATTTGATTTTTGGCAACCAATTGTATAAAGTCGAGTGCATGCTGCCACACTAAGCACATTAATTCGACGGGGTGCGTCCATGTACCGAGGCTAGCGTCGACTTCTGGAGCGTTGCACTGTGGATAGCTATCCCATAGTTCCCGCAGTCTCCCCCGCCCATTGGAATTCTGGGTTGAGATCCCAATGCCTGATGGGGCCAAAAATTTGTCACGGGTGGTTATGGGTAAATGTCGTCAATCCATCCTCCATCCGTGGAAGCAATGGCAGACAATCATTTTGCGCCCTTTTCCCTGGATTGCCCGGGCAGACGCCATAGCACAGGAACCATGGAGTCCGTTCAGCCTTTTTTCACTGTCACCATATGTCTACTGGATGCTGCTGACAGACGCGGTACTGCAGCGCTACACAGCAGCATCCCCTTGCCTTTGCAAGTTAGCAAAGACGGTTACCAGCCATACTGTACCATCTGCTGCTTTGCAAGTTGGCAAAGACGGTTACCAGCCATCCTGTACCATCTGCTGCTGTCATGGGTGCTCCTGGCCGGCCTCGGTGAGGTCGGTCGGGGGCGCCTGGACAAAAATGGGAATGACTCCCTAGGTCATTCTCTTCTTTAAGTTTTGTCTAATGGAGAGTCAGTCCCGCCTAGAATATCAGGCAAGCCTACTAAAGAACCAGAGAGGCAAATGGCCGCTCCGGGTCAGAGCCCCAGACATCCTGCAGAAATGATGAGCTGCATGCCATTCTAGGGGGTGCCCCTACAACAACCCCACCCGTTGCTTCCCTCCACTCCCACCCCTCCCGGGCTACCTTGGCAGTTATCCCCCCATTTGTGTGATGAAGTAATAAAGAATGCATGAATTTGAAACAACACTGACTTTATTGCCTCTGCAAGCAGAGATCAAAGTGGGGAGGGGAGTGCGGCTGGCTTACAGCGAAGTCGAGTGAACCACCATTCTGCACTTGCTCAGCCTATAGCTGAAAATGGGAATCTGAGATAAGCACTAGGATAGAAACACAGGCAGGACTGAATCTCCATTTGTGTGTGGGCCTTTGGTTGACACTGGTAAAATACAAAATGTCCCAGGATATGTATGTTGGGGGACAGTTCTAAACGGCAGCTTTATTTTTTTATTTGCAGCAAAATGTAGAGGTCTAAGTATCTGATTGTGAGCCCTGGGAGGAAGGGGTAGGTGTGACCGTGCGGTGCTCCCGACTGGGAGAGCAGCCTGAGGCAGAAGCTTCCAGCTGGCATGATATTCCAGGCAGGACTGAATCTCCATTACACAAAACTTAAAGAAGAGAATGACCTGGAGTCATTCCCTTTTTTGTCCAAGCGCCCCCGACCGACCTCACCGAGGCCAGCCAGGAGCACCCACGGGACGACGATGATGGTTACCAGTCATACTGCACCGTCTGCCGTCCACAAGGCAAGGCGATGCTGCTGTGTATCGCTGCAGCACTGCACCTGCCAGCAGACATACGGCGACAGTGAAAAAAGGCGAGAAACGATTTTTTCCCCATTGCTTTCACCGGGGGGAGGATAGGGGGAGCGTGACGACATATACCCTGAACCACCCGCGACAATGTTTTTGACCATTCAGGCATTGGGAGCTCAACCCAGAATTCAAATGGTTTTTGGAGAGTGTGGGAACTGTGGGATAGCTACAGTCGTCAGTCGACCCTCCCTCCGTGAGCGTCCATTTGATTCTTTGGCTTTCTGGTACGCTTGTCTCAGCTCCTTAAGTTTCACGCAGCACTGTGTTGAGTCCCTGTTGTGGCCTCTGTCCATCATGGCCTTGGAGATTTTTTCTAATGTTTTGGCATTTCGTCTTTTGGAACGGAGTTCTGATAGAACAGATTCATCTCCCCATATAGAGATCAGATTCAGTATCTCCCGTATGGTCCATGCTGGAGCTCTTTTTTGATTCTGGCTGTGCTGATGAGCTCTGCATGGTCACCTGTGCTGATCAGCGCTCCATGCTGGGGAAACAGGAAATGAAATTCAAAAGTTCGCGGGGATTTTCCTGTCTACCTGGCCAGTGCATACGAGTTCAGATTGCTGTCCAGAGCGGTGCACTGTGGGATAGCTCCCGGAAGCCAATTCCGTCGAATTGCAGCCACACTAACCCTAATTCGAAATGGCAATGTCGATTTCGGCGCTACTCCCCTCGTCGGGGAGGAGTACAGAATTCGATTTTAAGAGCCCTTTATATCGAAGTAAATGGCTTCGTTGTGTGGACGGGTGCAGGGTTAATTCGATTTAACGCTGCTAAATTTGAACTAAAAACTCATAGTGTAGACCAGGCCAGTATGTACAGTTAGGTGGCAAAGTTTTCAGATGACAAAAGTATTTAGGCTAAAGACGACTGAGGAACCTCTTGAAACCTAACCAAGTTATTTGAATGGATAATACACTGGAAGATGAAATTCCATGTTGATAAATCCAAAGTTATGCACATTGGAGTGAAAAATGCAAGCTACTCACACATATTGCTGGGTTCTGTACCCAGAGAAGACAAAGACATCATTGTGGACAGCTCTGTGGAAAAATCTAGTCTCAGTGTACGGTGGCCATTAGAACTCAATCAAAATGTGACAATGTATGTTATTGAATATTGAAAATTGCATATAATATACTAATTGGTATACTCTCTCCTAGAAAACTTTTTCCAGTTCTGGCCATCTTATCTCAAATAAGATACAAAAAAAATACAGGAGGGTGGACAAACATGGAGGACAATGAATGGATGCCTGGTGAGACTTTCATATCAGGAGAGATTGTAAGGACAGACTAATGTCAAGAGATGAATAAAATGTGACATAATAAAATCATACAAAATAAAGGAGATGTTCCCACAACAGTTCCCAGGTATTCTTAAATTTTCCTCTTTCTGACTAGGTAGCTGAAGCTTACTTAGTTCCATGGCATCTTCAATGGTTATGTCCAATTTCTTGCAAAAGAATTTTGATGCACTTTAACAGGACATTAATTAAACTGGAGTCAAGTGCTGCATGTTGCCATTGCCAAACCATGGAGATATTTGCTGGAGAAACAGGTTATATTGTAGGAAAAATCAAAAATAAAGAAAAGGAAAGACAGGAAGCCCTTGAGCAGCATCTGCAGAGGTTGTTTGTTGTTATGGGCTAATGGGTTTTAAGGCTACCTAATAATGCCACAGCTGCCACCCACAATAGAGACACTGTGTAGTATAGCTGATAACAACCAGTACTACCTACTGCCATTGGGGAAATCATAAATGCTTAAATGCTCACAATGACTCCACAGAAATCTATGTTTTAATGCTCCTCTGCCTGCCTCTGACGTAGCAGGGAGCCTAAAGATATAGTGAAATGCTGACATCTCCCATAAGTTCCACCACCGTATATCAATAGGGATCAGTGAAAAGACTGGATGGCTCCTTCAATGTTGGTCAACGACCTGTCTCCTCTACCCTATTCACCTTCATGTTTTATCTATGTGCCCTTTTCCAAAGACATATGGCCATAAATGATAACCTGCTTAATTGCTGAAGTGGAAAAACCTACTCTAGGCCAGATGAATCAAATATATTTTTTTCATTTAAAGTTTTGCTGAACTCTCTATGTGTATTAACCAATAGAGACACCAGAACAGTTCCCAGTATGAATATATTCTGTTTCTAAGGGCAGGTCTACACTAACCCCCCAATTCGAACTAAGGTACGCAACTTCAGCTACGTGAATAACGTAGCTGAAGTTCGAAGTACCTTAGTTCGAACTTACCTCCGCCCAGACGCGGCAGGCAGGCTCCCCCGTCGACTTCGCGTACTCCTCTCGTCGAGCTGGAGTACCGCAGTCGACGGCGAGCACTTCCGGGTTCGACTTATCGCGTCCAGACAAGACGCGATAAGTCGAACCCAGAAATTCGATTTGCTTGCCGCCGAACTACCGGGTAAGTGTAGACCTACCCTAACGCTCAGCTTTTCCCCCCAACTGATTTCCTTTACCTATGGAGAAGGGCTCAATTATTTCCCCCCATATAACTGTTTTAAAAGCATCTCACAGTGAGAGAGAAGACAACTCCTGCCTCTTCATTATCTTTATTCTCGGAATTATGATCCCAGGAGGTTTACAGTTCAAGTACAAGCTTGAGAATAGGTCAATCTTCACCTTCCATGTCTAACATCCTGAGGAGAGGAAGAAAAGTGTAGTGACATTTGAACAACAGTATGATCTGAGCTGTTTATTTTGTTGAGAGAGTGGGTGGTGACCTTAAGCAGGGCTGACTCAAGATAAAAAAAAAGTCAGTGTGGGAGCAGATGTGTATGTTGGAGAAGACAGTCTATTCTCTGCTAGATTCCTGTCTCTTCTTCCTTCAGATATCAATGTGTCACATCTCAGATCTCAAAAATGTATCTTTCCTGATAGCATTTCTTGTCAGACTATCTCATGTACTTGATATAACTAATCCTATTACACAATCAGAAAAGGTAGTTGAAAATAATTCAAAATAGCATTCAAAGCTATATGTCAGGACAGTATATTGCAAATGGAGAAAATGAAATCTGCTACCTGGTCATGGAAGGAGCAGTTCCTCCTTCCTGGGCTGAGAAAATACAGTTATAACAGGTGCTCCTGCAGGAGTGCAGATGTGACAGAATGCTCCTCTGCAAGCAATCAAGTTACCGCAGAGACACTCTACAGTGCTACTGCAGCACACAAGCTGCTCTTTTATGGAGTGAAGGGGATCAGATCTTGCCCTCAACGGAGCTACTACAAAGTTAAGCCTTATATCAGGGGCTATGCATACCCTGTATGTGCTCCGCTCTAGTTGAGCCTCGTCCAGGACCACTCATGCTCACAGAAGAGGGCACAGGGTTAGTACATAAGAATTCAGTATGTTAACAAGCAACCCTCCCAATTTAACCCTATAACAAGATATATCTGCCCTCTATATATTTTTATAACTGTTGACTTAAAACGAAGGCTCTTGTGGAATAACACTTTTTCCCAGCAGACAACCCTCTATAAACTTCTCCAAACCTTCCTTAGTTTGCATGTTCACAGAGAGATGACAACCTACACCCACAACTTTTTAAGAAATACAGGCACTTTTTGCCTCAATAGGGTAGTTAAAACCCTTCAATATTCAGTAACAGAAAATTAATACATGCCAGACAGTGGCACCTCACAAGAAGTAACAGGGAGTTTTTATACAATCCGTCAATAGAAAGATGCCTCTCTTTCCTCCCCTCCCTCCCCCCCCAAATTCTTCATTTTAGAGCACTTTCATATAGGAGTTCAAACACTTCCAGTAAAAGGGGGGAAAAAAGCATAGCCAGTGCTCTGCAAAGAAACAAAGCAGGACTTGGGCCTGACAGCAAATCATCATGCTTGGCTGCCAAAATGTTGAAAGATTTCATTTGCCTCTTGTTCCAGAAATGTAGATTTACAGTGAAATGTCAGTTTAATTGTAACCATTAGACAACAAACAACAATTTAACTAGAGAGAGGAGGAGAACTTCTTGGGACATAAATGCTAACTTAACAGGCAAATCAGAAACACTTAAAGGAGTCAATACGTCTGACACTAGGAACAGTAGGTGATGATCAGTGGCAGTGGAGTCAGCACTTAGCTATGAAGGGCTGGTAAGCAAAATGAGGTTCCGGCCGCACTTTCGGAGAGTCTCAGATATGGGTAGAGAGCCTGCTGGTTAATATTTGCATGCATCTTCTGGTTTCAGTGCTTAACTGCACTGAAGTTAGCAGAAATTCTATTTAATTGCTATGTATAGCTTAACTGTGCAGGACACACCGAAAATTGAGGCGCTTATTGGTGAGATAATTTTTTTTGTTTGGCTTAAGGCCACACTTTTTGTGGGCCTCCGCTAATTCTGGAAAAGATCAACACTATAGATGTACTGAAGATAAACTGAGGATCCTTCCTGGTTTCCTATAAATTCAGTTTCTTGATTAGAGATCAAGGATTTAACAGCAGCAGCTCTGGCATTCTGCAACAGGTTCAAGAGTCTTGGTTTAAAGGATTTGTTCACATACGTAGATGGGTTAATAGTGCACACAATACACACAGAGAACAAATATTTTTGGTTGCACAATAAAGGGACGCTGTCAATAATAAATTTTAGTTTACATACTACTTAAAAGAAACCTCAAATTTCTACTGCTTCCAATATTCTCCTAAAATCTATAAAATACTATTTCCCTATCTAACTGTGCCCCTTTCCATTTGACAAATATATTTAGTCCCCATCTTCATGCACAGTATATTCAAGTACTTTTTTTTTTTTTTTTTTTTTTTTTAAGAAGTTTCAGATTTTTTAAAATACACCTCTACCCCAATATAACGCTGTCCTCGGGAGCCAAAAAATCTTACCACATTATAGGTGAAACCGCGTTATATCAAACATGCTTTGATCTGCCGGAGTGCGCAGCCCCGCCCCCCCGGAGCGCTGTTTTACCACGTTATATCTGAATTTGTGTTATATCGGGTCGCGTTATATCAGGGTAGAGGTGTAGATACATTTACCAACTGAGCGTAAAACAGGTCATAGTTGAGAGTCAAACTATTTGAGACTGTTCCAACCATACACATATGTGACCTTACAAAATCCATGACAGGGAGGGATGCTTTTGGACAAAGATAGGATACCCAGAGGCCCTTCATCTTCTTCCAATACTGCACAGAAAATTCTTTGTCCTCCTTTAAAATACTATGGTATACCAAAACCTGGATTTACCTACTTTTCTGAAAGTTCCCAGGGTAGTGACTATTTATTTTTGTGTCTTGTATAGCATTGAGTCCATCATTGGTGCTTAAATTAACAAATCATCATCTAAATGGTAACAATTATCTTTATCTTGACTTGACTTATTTCTCATTTCTGCTAACGCAAACTTTATCAGAAAGGTAAAAAAATTTCTTAGCTGTGTAAAGCTTCTTGTTGCGAGCTTTACATTCTGTAGAACACAAGATTACAAATACTTATGTTCGTGTTCTAGTTTATCTGCAGTTTGAATATACTGTACTCATGCTTAATGAACTAATTAATTTAGGAAAAGTTTCTATTTGGTTACAGTATCTAACACTTGTTAAAAAAAGCTCTTGCAAAAGAGCATCTGTATTATACAGCTATTAAGCTATATTCAATATACATTAGTGTAGTTAAAAAAGTTATGTTTTTATTCAGTATTTTAACTAGCAAGACCAGAACACTTTAAATAATTGAAAAGGCATTAGAAATTACAAATGCCAAAATAAATCAAATACTTCATTCAGATACACGTTTTCTAAAACTATATCCTCTGATGTACCAAGATTGTATCCTTATTAATAAATTTATGCTAGTAAAAGGATTAGATATCCTGATTACTCCTGCAAGATGAAGATTATACCAAAAAATACAACAGTATTGTTTTCTGTAGAGTGATCCTTCAAGAATCAGCAGATTTGTTGGCACCTTCTCCTTCAGCTTCCTGGTAAGATCAATTTCCTTCACAATGAGAACTAAGTATAAATTTCAAGAAAGCCTCATTCAGTGAAATTAGACATCTGTGTTTCTCTCTTGTTCTTATACATACCTGATAGGGATGATATAGGAAAACAGGAGGAGGAACCGAAAAAGGTTGCGGTACCATGGGCCTACAAATCCTTGCAAGGTTACCATAACAATTGAAAGGGCAACTAGAGCCAAAAACAGGGCTTTGGTCAGTTGATTCAGTTCAAGATCCAGTAAACCAACCTAAAGGAAGCAATATAAATCAGTAAATACAAGTTAACCATAAATCATTCACATATTGACACGTTATGCAATTATTCAATTAGAAACTAGAAGGCCACTAATACTTATTTGAAATCTGTTTTAATTATGTTCAACTGAATTGGAATAACCAAATCTGAATATTTTTCCACATTTACATGAGACAGAAGTTTTCTGTTTACAGGCCAGTAATACTTCCAACAGTCACAGAGCGAACTGTCCCACAAATGCCTTTTGAGTTACCTTATATCTGACATGGAGACCACCACCTTGTGGGGTGGGAGGGAGTTATTTATTTCTATCACATATTCAGATCAGAATTTCTTTTGCGCAAAACTATTGAATCTACATGATTTCTTTGTAACATGTGCTGTTCATTTGCTGGTGTAAGACCACCAGACTTGGTAGAGTTGAGAATCATAAGTCAGATATGAAGTAATACAAAAGATATGAGAGACATTTTGTAAGCATACAGTACTACTTTAGAAGAAATACTATTTTGGAAATCTAACCTTATTCCATCAATTTTTGCCTGACCTTTTTTTAAAAACATAGTTATTTATTATAAAAAATCCATCTTATTACTAAAGAAGCTTTTCATAAGTATTGAGATAAATAAAAATCAATTTAAAATGGAATGTCTATTGATTGTGATTTAAAATGGCAAAATAGAACCCAGGCTTTCCATAAGTAAAAAAGAAAATATATTCAATCTCTCTGATAAGCATTATCCTAAATAATGTGTCATGCCAGTAGATCTCCCATCAGCTACTATGTTTCTAATGAAAAGATATTTTTAAAACTGTGTAACTAAGATTCCCACTATTCCAATAATGTATATTACATGCTAACTATTTGAGACCCACTTATTTGGATCATCTTTTAGTCAGTAAAATATGTGGGAAAATTATGTCAGCAAGACATGCCTAAACCCCATCGCAGAGGCCCTTTGATCTTTAGACCCTGCCAGCAAGGACAGTAAAACATAACACTTTCTTAGATAAACAATCTGTAAAGAAACTATTTTTAAATAGTTCTGAAAAATTCCAGCATTCTTGCCTGAGCATGGGCTGTCCCTTCCCTTGAGAACTAGGCAGCTGAAGACCACAGCGGCTGATTTATCAGCTGCATTTAAAAAGCAGCACAACGAGGACAAATATCTTGCAATTTCCGCTGCTTCAACTACTACATAGTTTATGCTTGAATTATTGAGAAAAATAGGTTTTTGGATTAAAATGAAGAAAAATTAAGCCAGGGAAGTAGAGCATGTTTCAAAGCCCAGATCTTTTTGCGTTGACAAAGGCGGTCTAAGTTTCAGGCCTCGCTGAGGATCAGATGAAGTCATTATTCATTCAGTCAGGGAAAAAAGACTCAATTACCTCAACCTAAAGATGCTATCAATGAATGCAAAGTGCATATTTTACTCTATTCATCCAAATCCCATTAAAAAGTGAAAGGAATGATTTAATCTGGCCTTCTAGAGTTGGTCTTTTTTTGTAATAAAATAAAGAATCACTGTCTTGCAATATGCATAACCACTACCTCACTTTTTTTCCTGCATCATAGCAGTGAAAGACTGTAAAAGCCAAGACAAAAACTAACAGAAATGAATACAAAGTTTCTTTTGAAAAAATGCCACTCATAGGACAGAAACATTAAATGTAGTCCACTGCACATTGATATGTAGCTAATTCAAAGCATTAATACCTTTCTAATTGATGAAGACAGATGTGAACATAAGAGTTTGAAATCCAACTACAATGTTGTTGGAACAGTGTTTAAAGCAAGAAGAAAACTTTGAGGTAAAATATTTTTTTCAAGTACACAGTAAAAAAAAGTCTTTTCAGGTATAGTGATTAATTGTTATACATTGTTATACAACTTCTCCCGTCCCCACTAGTCTGCACATTACATTAGTGTCATTAGACAATCTTAACATTTCTATTTGCTATCCACAGTGAAATCAACTTTACATGTGATGCCCATTCAAAAGAGGAGGATATATATGGGGAAAAAATGAATTCTTTAAACTGCATACTGCATTTCTCAAAAATTCTCTCTTGGAATTACATATATATAAAACACACTAATGTAAACAGTTTTATACTATAATGTTGCTGTACAGTAATTTCTGCAATCAAACTATTCTCTATTTTATTCAGGTCTCACATTTTGAAGAAAAAATAATTAACCAATTTCGTGTTAAATATACTGTAGTGTAGGTGAATTAGGGAAGATCATATTTCAATATATACCTCATCAATTGTGCTTTTATCGAGAGACTTCTAACAAACTACCAATGAAAGAATAAAGCTTTTCATAGTCATAAGAACCTGTTCTGCCCCTAAAATATTCATAACCAGAATAAGTAATTATGGCTAAATAAGAGAAAGGTAAATTAAGTATACTGAGTAATTTTCAACATTTATTACAATTTCCTATATTTGTAAAACAAATTTCTTCTGCTTGTCTTAATATTTGTCCTGTTTGAAATAACTGTGATAACAAAATTAAATACGCCACTGGAAATTTTAATCTCCTAGGGAAAATTTGTACATAATGTCTAAGACAGACACAATAGTTTTGCAAAGGGGCTGCTCTAGGATAATGAACACAATAATTGCTTGTATAATCTAAAATGCTACTAATGGCAACAATCACAAATCCATTTAGCTCCTCTTTAATTTATGTACCAAGTTTTAAATAGCTAATGGTTCTCAGTAAAATAATGGCTTATACCAACAAAAAAGGATAAATATGATATTCTCCTGCTTAAACAAAACAAAACAACCCCCCAATCCATCAGTCTAGTTTTTTATTTTATTTATGTTTGAGTCAATGAAGGAGTAAAGGGTCTAATCTTCACAATGTAACTTTATAATGGTACATCAGAAAGCAAGAAGGCCCAAGTCATACTACTGCATCAACAAAGTCAACTTATTTCAATTTTTGTGAGAAAGGTTAAAAGTGACAAAAACTTTGATTAAACAAAACAAAAAACAAAGCTGTTTGACATAACAGTCCTGTAAGGTTTAATCTTATGAAAACATTTTTCACAGCTGTTACACTACTTACAGAATAATTCTTCCAATGTGCCTAAATACACAAAAGGATCCTGTATAGTTCCTCACCTATAAAACTTTTTTTTCCAAACAGCACATTTTTGAGATATGTCCTTCTATAAAGTTTATTTCAAAAGTAATTATATTGCAGTCATCAGTCAGATTCTGGACTAACATCATATTGACTGCAATGAGTTGCATGTTATGTATAGTAGGAACAGATTTGGCCCTCATTTGCATTTCAATAGCTGAAAATGTCCTGACTACTAAAACAGACTCTGAACTGAACACTAAGTTTCATTCAAGAAATATCTATTGATATTTTTCTTTCTTTACAAACTTAGAAGTAATTACATCTCTACTTTGAAGTAGCAGGAATACCAAGAAAGGCAGATAAATAAAAATGTAGTAATTTCAGACACTTCATTGTACGCTTGTTCATACACAATTTTCCTAATCCACATTTCTCAGCCCCTTTCTTTACATTCTTGGTTAAACAGAAACAAGTTTCTCATTTAGAAAATAGCTGGTATACAGTTATTCATTCTCTCTCTCACAAACACAAACACATACACGTATTTTATGTTCATAGTGCACGTCAGACACACATATCTGAAGCACTCTAGTTTATCATACTAGTCATCTGTTAAATAAAAAGGTGTTGGTTTTTTTTAACCATTAGAATGTATTGGTTCAATAACTTATGCTTGAAAGGCTCCCTAAATAAAATGACAAACCAGAATGTTGCAATCCCATTTGAAATTTTAATATTTGTTATTAAACCTGTATTTACAAATTCAGATTTCAAAGTCTATAAAATGTACTTTTGTTATTAACTGTAATAACTTCAAAAGAACTCCTGTGATTCAGTTCTCATATTGTGCACTTCTTTGTTAAACAAGGGGACACACTGGGTAACCGATTAAAGAAAAAAAAATCTAAATTTAAGATTGACTCAAGCCAACAAGAAGAAAGGAACTTAAATTTACACATTTTCCCTTAACTCATCTTATTGTGCCCAATTAATACCAAACAGCGTGAAATGGTGTGCATAATATGCTGTGTTCTGCACCAATACCTTCTTTATCCTTTTAATGAGTACGTACAAAATCAAGAGAAAACACGCACATTAAAAAAAAAAAAAAAAAACAGAAAAATGAAACATTTGAAATACCTAAAATGATCATTTATTGAAGAAAGTTTCTATCAGCCACTGTCTCTGTTTTGTCAGTTTTTAAATCACAGTCCTTTGTTTAATCATTTGGGGGAGCAATGACAAGGCAGGGGAACATTTCCAAAGTGTTGCCAAAGTTATTACAAGTCCTGTAGTTTTAGGATCATTTGTCTTTTTGTCTTCATTGGCAAACTACATAAAAATTGGTGAACACTGTACTAGCCTTTATAATAAATAATAATAATAATAATAAATTCTACTCGAGTATATGTTTATAACAAAAGTTCCAGAAAACACCAATATGGATCCTCAAGTGTATTTTGTGTGAATTCTCTTACAAAAACGTGTGTGTCCTTTACATTGTCTTTCACACAATAATTTCATAGTGCCAGCTATTATCTGGAAATATGCTGAACTGCTTTGTGCTATTTTGAATAGTAAATCATGTGCTTAAAAACCTGAATTTAATAGGCACGTTAAACAGATATGGAGATTTGTAATAGTGCCTTAAAATATTATACGTGTTATCTACTAGAAAATCTAGTGAACTACATGCCTTTATTTTGTTACGAAATGTTTTGCATGATTAATTTTTCTATAGCTATACAGAACAAGATAGGTTAATGACAGATTCCTAAAAACAGACATGTTTGTTCCACAAAGGACAATCAATACATTTTAAGAATTAGGCCACTCAGTAGTTGTCAATTTCTGGTTATTTTCTTTTATGTTAATGAGCTATTTTTGTAATTTGCATGATACCTATGTTTGAACTAACTAATAATACAACCATCTCTTTCAAAAATCTATTTCTAGTTTGGTAACAGGTAATATTTATAATTTTGCTCAGGAATCGAAAATACAAGGTTACACATTTCATCCCCTCTCTACCTACCTCAAATTAACATAACCGATTTCTTGTTGTCATATATTCTTAAAGTCAGGCATCTAAATAATTTAAATACAAGTGGCCTGAATTTCAGAGATGCTCAACATTCACTAGTCATATTGACCACAATAGAAGCTCCCTGTGTCTTTTATTTAGATGCCTACATAAGGGATTTAGGTGCCTAAACAAAGGCACCCAAGTTTAAAAATACCAGCCATAGTTTCAATGACTTTTTAAAAATTATTCCTTCTCTTTCAAGTATGTGATATGCTTTATCCTAACAGAGTACTGCTTACTCTATGTTCAAGTAAACTGTAGCTTTCACAAAGCAAAAACAAACCAAGGTGAATTTAACCAAAAGAAAGGTAACTCATGCTTATCATACAATGGATTATTAATCTTAATTTTATTCGTTTTCCCATTATTTCTACTACTCTACCCAGCTTGAAAAAAAAAAAAAGTATCCGCTTTATCCCAAGACATTCCTGAATCTACAATTATCACTTTAAGAAATCAAGCTTTGGTGGTTGATGACTTTGGTTGCATGATTAGTAACATTTTTAACATTAGTAATGCATTTCAATATTTTGCCACAGTACAATGTCTGCCTCAAAGCTTAAAAGGTAAGCAAGCAATTTCCTAAAGGGTTGCCATATCACAGTTTGGTCAGCAGAGGGTGCTCAAGATTGATGCTATCTGCTATCTTTTAGAAAGTCCTCATTAGGTAATACAGTACAAGTTAAACAGCTCTGTTTCTTTACTGGAATACTCAGAGGCATATAGTTCTACTACAATGCTGCTAGATCAATGGACAGTATTTTTATTTTACTTTTATATTTGAAACACTACTCAGAGGAACTCTATTTTAATGTAATTTACACTGTGCATTGAAGCTTCATTACATTTCTGTGCTTACACTTTCTTCTAAAAAAAGTTAAAGTTACAACTTAATCGCCACACTTTTACACTGAAACAAACAAAAACTCTTCAAGGCACTAGTGAGCAGGTGCTGTGCATTGGTACCCAACATTCTTTAACTACTTTAATGTAATGTAGCTGTTACACACAAGAACAATTGATAAACACGTACACAGAGCATACTGAAAAGATTAATGGTTTCTAAAACTTTTATGTCTATACAGGTCTTTTGCTTTCTTAACATGCTATCCTTGATTGTAAGCTATCAATTTTAAATGGTTTTCACAAGACCAGCCATCAATTTTGAACAATTACTTCAATCACCTGAGCCATCTAGTGACATTGGAAACCACAACATTCAGTATAATTTAATGTAATCACAGGGTCAAACATTCATTTTTCAATTTAATCTAATTAAATAAGCTCCACATTTTCAAACTTAATTGTGTAAAGTTAGGCACTTAAATAAAAATGGTCTGATTTTCAGAGTTTCCCATTAAACCCAATGGGCATTGAGGATACTCAAAACCTCTGAAAATCAGGCCACTTATCTAGATTTGTAAATACACATTTACATGCCTAACTTTGGAAATCTAAATTGCAAAATTTTGGGCCAAGGTTTGGGTTTTTTGATAACTTTATATTTACACAGATATTTTATACATATTATTAACTTCCTCTTGAGCTTCATTTTCACACTGTTCAATTATTCAAAACTTTTTTTAAATTCATCATACACATGTACCATCATATACTTAATCAGTTCTCTTAAAAGTAAGAGCAAGGAGCAAGTATGTTAAAGCATATTCAGAAAAGATTACTTTTTTCCAAATACAATGGGTTAAGTAAGTCAGGGACACACTTAAGAGGCCTGATGATATTACACAAGTCAATGGAATTATATAGGTGTGAAACTAGAATTATGAAAATCAGGCCCAAAGTGTAAATTGTTAGAACAGAGTTTAGAATACCTGAATGAATAAAATCAACATAGCAGCTAAATAACTGATATTAATTCCTTTGAAGAAAAACAATATTCTATGTGAGCTCACTCGGTTTAATAGAAATATTAGCTAGCTTATTTTTCATTTAAATATTAGACAACACAAATATTATACAACACACACAAGTAACTATGTAGCCTATACTCTCCCAGCATATTCCAAGCCATTACACTAGTTGCTAGTATAAATCTGAGGTAACTTTCTGGAAGACAACAGAGTTATTCTGAATTTACTCCTGAGCTCAAAGTGTTGCATCAAATATTTGTTTTCAGTTTCAGGCTTTGCAAGTAACTTCTATCTTTATATGTAGAAAGTTAAATGCATGGGTTATTCAATGAGGTCAATTCATAAAACCTATAAGAGGCTAATAGTTCTTTCAAAAAAGTCTTTAAAATGAAATTGATCTTTTTTAAAAATCACATACATTAGAAAAAAGTTTCAGGATCCCCCCAACCTCAAAAAGAAAGGGAGGTGGTAGCAAGCCTTTCCCCCCAGGAGTTACGACTCCTAGATTGAGAACTCCTCACCACCTATATTAACGACACACATATTTGAAAGTTTGTATGCCTATCTAGTGGGTCAGAGTTAAGGTTACCAGAACGTTTGGGGGAAATTTTGTATTAGAATTTCCACACACTACTTTAAAAAAAATATTAATAAAAAAGGAGCCCTAGAAGTTTGGTGTTGGAAACTTTGTGAAAAGTTCCCTGTGCAGCAGGCTCCTTAGGAAGAGCAGAGGAAGACCTTAACTTTGGTGCATCTACTATGGTTCAGGTGCCCCCATCCTCCACACTTCCTAAAGTACACAAGCCCAGAAACTACAGACGGACTATTGTTTGCAGGAAAGGAAGTCCCCTTATGCCCACTTTGGAAGTAGGCCACTGGGGAAGCGTGTCACTCCAGCAGGTAGGCATCTTTTATTAAAACCACCTTCTCTCCTGTCTATCAAAAATTT
>NW_020664409.1:13524204-13526385 GCF_002925995.2 Terrapene triunguis
GATGGAATGGCGAGAAAGAGTAGATGGAACTGGAGGAAACAATAGAGTGGTGAAAATAAAAAGGAGGAGGAATGGAACAAGTGGAGTGGAAGGAAGTGAGAAAAATGGAGGGAAACAGTCTGAAGCAGATAAGGGACGCAGTGAGTCTCATAGATGAGAGGCAGCAGGATATAAATAGTAGGCCAGCGGTTCTCAAACTTTAGCAACCCGAGGACCCCCATTTTGATTTAAATTTTTTTCCAGACCCCCAAGCCTCCCTGCCTCTTTCTGCCCCCTCCCCTGAGTGTGCCCCAGCCTCCCTCCTCCCCCTCCCTCCCAGTGCCTCCTGCACACTGGTGAACAGCTGTTCAGCAGCATGCAGGAGGCACTGGGAGGGGGGGGGAGGAGTTGAAAGAGGGAGGGGAAGAAGTTGATCTGCGGGGCTGGCGGACCCCCTGGAGTACCTTCGTGGACCCCCAGGGGTCCATGGACCCCAGTTTGAGAATCGTTGTAGTAGGCTATTAAAATACAGACAATTAAGCAGTAAATCAAAACACAATTAACAATTCCTTGAAGAGAAGGAAGCAAAAAGTATCTCAACCTGTAAGCCTAAGAAATATATCTCGGTGTGATAAGATGACAAGACAGCCAATAATGTAAAAAGCATAACTCTTAATTCTGAATGATAGGAAGGTATGCAAATAGAAATACAGTCACATGGTATCTTCAGAGAAGCTGATTTACTGGTAATCTATTGTCCCTTCTCTAAGAGATACTATTTGACTGGATTTCTACTCCTGGAAACTAAGGTTGAGTAAAGTTTCCACAAAACAACATTCTCCAATTTATAAAAGGAACAAGAAACTAAGGCTATTTTGTATATCTCAGAGAATTATTTATACTCAGAAAAGATGATGGGAAAGGGAACAATTAAAGTAAAATTATGCAAGAACATCTACCCTGGGTGAAATAGTTCAGGAAAGGAAGATCCATAAATTATTACATATGATTTCGGTCCATCTTACAGGTCAAGTCCCAATTTCATCTGCCAGCTAGAACACTGGTTTCAAGTTTAAAGCAATCCCTGGTCTTACACACTGAATGGAGTTACAAGGCAAAGGCAGCAGCCACATTTGTTCAGAAAGTCACACGTAACTTGACCATAAAAGTGTGAACAAGATACTTGATTCTATCTGAATTACGATCAGCAGTGTTGAACCTATACCCAAGCCAGCATTATGTCTTTCTACCTCTATAAATGGAGTTATTTCATTGGAGACTACAAGGTCCACAATAAAAAAAATATTAGCATCAACATCTCAGATCACTGAGAATCCTGATGTTTAGTGGGTTTCAAGGGATGTTAAACTCACATTAGTGTAAGTAAAAGATGACCATGTAAACCTAGAAAGGGAGAGCATCTGTCACAGAAATTCCAGTATGACTCACCAAAGAGAAGACTACCTGGACCACATTCACATTGACACAGATGTATCTCCCAAATACTGAACTCCAATGTAATACTTGGATGCCTAAGGTAATTGATATGCTTTGCAACAGAAATGACAATATTCACAACAGAAATGACAACTCTGTACAAATGGTGAAAAATTGGAGAGGGTTCAGAGAAACACCACAAGAATTATTCAAGGTCTGGAGAACATGCATTACAGCGAATGACTTAAGCAGTTTAATCTACTTAGCTCATTAAAAAGAAATTTAAGAGGTGACTTCATCATGATCCATAAGTACTGTACCTACACATGGAGAAAATGCCTGATGCTAGAGGGCCTTTTAACTAGCAGCTATAGGTATAACTATGTATGAAAGTGCAACTAGACAAATGCAACTAGAAATAAGAAATATTTAACAGTGACAGTTAAACTTAAGAGTAGAAATTTAGTCAGTGTGATCTCTTTAGACAAAAGCTCACTTTTAAAGTCAGTCCTTAATTTTTTTAAATAAAAATCATGATCACAACTCAAACATTCAAATGATAGTCATCTGAATATGAATAATTTACACAATTTATTTAGTATCAGAGGGGTAGCCGTGTTAGTCTGGATCTGTAAAAAGCAACAGAGGGTCCTGTGGCACCTTTAAGACTAACAGATGTATTGGAGCATAAGCTTTCGTGGGTGAATGCCCACTTCGTCAGACGTCTGACGAAGTGGGCATTCACCCACGAAAGCTTATGCTCCA